>NW_009916087.1:72308-110742 GCF_000696875.1 Nestor notabilis
GGCAGGCAGACAGGTAGGCAGGAGCCTTGTTTCTGGCTCCAAAGCATTGAAGGTGTTTAGTAGTTTCCTGCTCACTCAGGCAAAGAAAGTTGAACTACAAAGTTACACTGAAGGGCTTTGATGGCTGCTGCACTCCACCAAAAGCAAGACCTTTCAGAGACCTGTACTGGGACAATTCTAGGCAGAGTTTGTTCCTTGCTGTCTGTCCTTGCCAACACAAGTTTCCCATTCAAGCTAGAAATGATTAGTGCTGGTGATTTAAAGGAGACGTCTTCCTGGCCCCTTCTGATGGCTGAAAAATGACTCAGGTAACATTTGGAGAAAGGGAGAAGAATCCGTCAGAGGAACTTTGTCTCATCATCCTTTTCATTTGCTTTCATGAGCCAGGCTGTGCTTGGCAGAGAGACATGCACACGAGAGAACGGAGATGCAGAGTAAATGGCAGCCTCTCTGACTAATTGCCCTTGTCTGTAATTCAGTGGCTCCTGCCAGATCCCTGTGAGATGAGAAGGAGCTGGGGTGATGGGAATGCTGCTGAGCCAGCCCCAGCTGCATGGCTCGTGCTTGCAGATCACCATGGGCTGTGCTTTCTGCACAAGCTCACCACGGCAGCCTGGCTTCTATACAGAGGCTATGGTGGGAAGCCAGCTGGTTTCCCAAATGACAGTGCCCGCAAGTGCCAAACCACATTCACTTCCATCCACATCAGGCCTTTAGCCGTAGGCACCGGGTTGTGGGGCATCCGTTGGCCAAGACCTTGCATGGGGTTCTGCTAGGAGCTCTGCTCACTTGTATCACCCCAGTTAGTCACCTCCTGGGAGCATTCAGTCTTTGGATGTACCTGTCCTGTCCCTTCCTCTGGCAACTGAATTCCCATCAGTGGCCCTCCACAAAGAACTGAAGGACGAGATAATTGGCATTGACTCCATTATGGATCTTCACCTTCAGCTGGGGAGACATAAGTCATGAGCTGAAACCACAGCCCTGCATAATGCAGAGTGAGTTAGGCTGTTACTGAAGGATGAGGGGTGTTTTATAGCTCACAGGGGCTTCTTCTGTCTCCAAGGAAGTAAAGATGCATCTTGCACATGACAGGTTTTCAGCTGGCGAGCACAGAGACAGCACCGTGCAGGCTTTTCCCTGTAGGGGCCCTACTGGTTTCAAGGCTTCATCTGAACTGTTCCTCACTGCTCTCCTTTCACCTCATCCTGACCCTGTTGGCAAAATGATGGTCCCCATCCCGAGACCTCTTGTGTGGTGTTTGTCTTCACATAGTCACCAAAGGAGGGCTGCAGGAGTCGTTCCCAGTTTGATCCCATCTCCCAGCCCCAAAGCTTTTCTCTCACTTGCCTTTCCTGGGTTTCTGTAATGTTTTCCTTGAGTAAACACAAATATGCAGATACTTCCATTCCATTCTGAATTCCACTGGTATTCTGGGGCATGTAAATTATCTGTCTTTAGAATTTCCCCTAAGTCTGAGGTTGAGATGTACATAAACTGAAGCATGACAGAGACAATGAGGAATGTCACATATGAGTTATCAGAAAACCTAATAGTGCCCCTCCAGCCTGAGCAGAGCTGGGAATATCCAGCAGCATCACCTCTGGAAGGAAGAGGCAAAGGGATCCTTTGCTCCCTGACACCTCCTGGCACCAAAAATGGTTTCTCTGTCTCTCTAAGTCAAAAGGTGCCAACAGCAACCATCGCCTCTTCTGTCCAGAAGAGCTTGTTACTGATGCACACAGAGGGGAGAAGGAACAGGAAGGGTTATACAGCGTGCCTGAGATCATCAAGTGCCACCTAACGTGTTGCCTGCCAAAAAGAAACAAGTGAGTACCATTAACTAGGAATTATTTCCTAAAAGGCTCTCCAAAGATCAGGAAGCTTTTCACCTCCAACCTGCTGTACCCTCCCTACAGCCATGCCGCCGTTCACCAGTTCACTAAGGGGGCGAGGAAAGCTGAATGCAGACAGAGCTATGGGGTAAGTAGTTAAGCTTCCAGGAGGGATCTGAACATCTAACTCACTGTGGGAATTACTTATCCAAGTTAACATTTCAAGGCCAAAGAGAAAAATGACCTGTAAATACCACGCTGGCTCCTGGGCTACATTCTGCTTTGCTGCCTTCATTCCCTTTGGTGGAAATATTGGGCACAGCTTTTTTCTGGTTGGTGGGTTTTGCAGGATGTGACACTGGGAGAAGCTTGATTTAATCCCAGGATGGGGTTTGGTTTAGCTGCAAATTAAATTAGGCCGACAAACTTCTGAAATCCCCATCCAAAATGAGAGTAAAATCGCTGCAGTGGAGGAAAGGTTGAGTGTAAAATGCAACAACAGAGTCAAGAAGTGCTTGGGGAGAATACTGCAGGAATGATTGGAGCTGAGGTGGAATATAGCAGGAAATTCAGGCGTGGGTCAGATTTACAGGAAAGCTAAAAATCGGAGAGTCTGGAAGTAAAGTGTAACATCTCCTGCAAGCCTCTCCCTGCCTTTGAGAATCTGAGAGTCTGGAGGCTCCTCATATTTGTTCCTTTAGTGCAGTCACCTTCATATTTCCATAGATTTTGCAGTCTGGCAAGACCACACAGTAAGAGAGAAAAATAAAGCAGAGACATCCTGTCTTATGAACATAAAGAACTGATGGTGCCCAGTTCAAGAGTTGTACTTACGTGGAAATACTTGTTGAGCAACACTGGTTTTGAGCAACAAATTCAGAAACTTGTGGGGTTTTTTTCATGGATGCTTATTTCCAAGGAAAAAAGCTTAATAGCCTGGTTGTGATCTGTTCCACTGGATTTATTTGTCATTAATTGGAATCATTGCAAAAATCTGTGCTATCAGTTGCAGATTGTGGCCTTATAGAGAAAGTAAGGAAGAAAAAACTCCCAGCTAAAGCTGCAACAGAAGCTCAGAATGTGATATAAGATGCTGCTAATAAGAGCAAAGTCTCTCTTTTGTGCCAAGAAGTGGCACAGCAGAGGCGTGGACAAGTATACAGCCTGTGCATATATTAAGACATACAGCTTTCACCAAACAGAGACCTAGACTTCTGCAGATGGCAACTTGAATAGCAAGAGCTTTTTTGAAAGCTTTTACCAGTTTCAGGAAGTTTCTCCACTGTTGGAGTGAAGGAGTGAAGCTGGATTTTGGTGAGGGGTCATTTTGCTGGTAACGTGGTTTCCAGTGTGCAATCACAGAATCATAGAATCCAGGACTGGTTTGGGTTGGAAAGGACCTTAAAGCTCATCCACCTCCAATCCCTGCCAAGGGCAGGGACACCTTCCACTAGAGCAGGTTGCTCCAAGCCCCTGTGTCCAACCTGCCCTTGAACACTGCCAGGGATGGGGCAGCCACAGCTTCTCTGGGCACCCTGTGCCAGCGCCTCAGCACCCTCACAGGGAAGACCTTCTGCTTTATATCCAACCTGATCTTCCCCTGTTTCAGTTTGAACCCACCACCCCTTATCCTGTCACTACAGTCCCTGAGGAAGGTCCCTCTCCAGCATCCCTGTAGCCCCTTCAGACCCTGGAAGCTGCTCTGAGGTCTCCAGCAGCTTCTCCTCTCCAGGCTGAACAGCCCCAGCTCTCTCAGCCTGTCTTCACAATGGTAACTATAAAGACAGGCTAGTTCCATTGCAGGTGATGTAATGGGGTGCACAGCTCTGTCTTGGTCAGTTCTCAGTCACTTCTGACTGCATTGGCCAATTTTTCCCAATGAGAAAAACCAGCCACTGGGATCACGTCCCCAGGGAAGTGCTGGATTCCCCAGCACCAGACACCTTTAGGATTCACTGGACAGGGTGCTGGGCTGTTTAGTCTAGGTCATGCCTTGCCTAGAAAGGTTGGACCAGACAGTCCTTGAGGTCCCTTTGAACCTGGCATTCCATGATTCTAGACACCATAGACACCAAAGAGTCTACACAAGAAACAGCTTTGAAAACCAGGCTTTTATCTGCTCTTCTAGGAACTATTTGCTTTCTAGTCCAAAGCAAGGCCACTTTCAAACCTGAATTGCAGTGCAAGGCTTGAAGAGTACAGCAACTTGCTAGAAACCACTGGCACAGCAAACCCAATAAGCTGCCTCTATTAACAGGTTATATTTTAAGCTTAAGAATTACCTGTGTGCCCTGTCAGCATCCCCACTGCAGTGTGTGATATTACGTATCCAGGACTAAAGCTGAGAAATAAGAAACCACAGAAATTTTCTTTTCTCCACCCAAAATGCCTTTTGAAGGACTGGGCAGACATTGTTTCATGGAACTTAAGATTTGAGGGAAGTGTCTGCTTGCCCCCAAAACCCTCAGTTTTTCTTTATGGAACCAAAGCCACAACATTTCTTTTTATGCAGGAACCTCCAATTTCCCCCCCCTTTTTAGCACTGAATTTCCAATATTGGATTTCAGCCAAAAAAAGTTGGTCTTCAATTACTGAGATTCAATTTATTCTCTTTCTGAGCACTTGGCTTAATCCAGTGCAGAAAGGTACATTAATGAACTCCTTTACAAATGAAAACAGGGAGCAATACTTTGCATTTCATTAGCTCTTAAAAGAAAGCTGAGCTAGTTAAGCAGGGGCCAGCAATATTTTAATTAGCCTTCCCAAGACTGTCTTCTGCAAAAATAGTCCTTTTTAATTACACTGGTTACAATACCCTGCAGTAGGTCAACTCCCTGCTTAAAGCCCTCTGCAGTGTGGTTTCTGCACCATGGGCATGCAGATGAATTCAGTGTTTTCCCAAGTGTCGCAGCCTCTGATTAAGTTCCATACCTCCTCTGTGGCTGAACATGTTTCTTGCACAAGGTAACTCATAGGTGAGGGCTGCCCAAGCTCTTGAGAGGCACCACTGGGTTTGGCTGTTTGTGGGATGGATTTAAGATGTTCACTGTATGGCCTTGTTGTCTATCAGGGCAGTTGCTGCTGGTTATGCTGGCAAAAGCAGGCCAAGCTCTGGGTGAAATACATCTGGGAGGTTTATGGTCCAAAGCAGCATCAGTCATCTCACAGTCTTCTCCTTCCTGATGGTGGTAACATCAGTAGCAGCATCAATCACCAGGGTTCTCTGTAGGTGTTCTGCTGCAGACAGCCTGCGAGCTTCTTCCACCTCTGTGCTAATCACTCTGCCCTTCATTAGAGTAATTGGTCACTCCTCAAGCTTCTCTCTGGGGGACCTTAAAGCTCCTCCAGCTCCAACCACTGCCTTGGGCAGGGACACCTTCCACTAGAGCAGGTTGTTCCAAGCCCCTGTGTCCAACCTGGCCTTGAACACTGCCAGGGATGGGGCAGCCACAGCTCCTCTGGGCACCCTGTGCCGGTGCCTCAGCACCCTCACATTTTCCTCTTAAATACTTCACTCTCAAAACTGTTTCCTCAGTCCATACAAGTGTTATATTCATAATGCCACATTCATCCCTTTGCCGCTGCATTTTTCAACTCCCATGATACACAACTGCCTCCTGACGTGGGAAAAGGAGGAGGATGGTGAGATACCCTCATGCTGCTGCAGGATGGCAAACACAATGCGGGCTGGGAGCCTGCAGCAGCAAAGGCTGTGGTCAAGGGACAGCCAGACTGTAGCTTCTCTACACTCCTGCCAAGTCTTTCCAAACTGGACCACTCTGGTGTCCACTGAAACAGCTTTGGTTATCAGCATTGCACTGTTCTGCAACAAATATTAAACTGTACTTTATGGATAAACTGCCCCTCTCCCTTCCCCCCACCCAGTACTTAATCATGAACCCCATTTTCTGCCCAAAAAAATTTCACTGCAAACCACTCCATTAGTGCTGGAGTGCCAGATCCCCACACTTCCTCCACCAGAGCCCGCACTCAGCCCTGCTGCAGTGCCAGCAAGTCCTGTTCACAGAGCTCCTCAAGGGTCCTGCAGTGGTGGGAGATGCACAGCACTTGGGAAGTCTCATTCCAGCCCAGCAGATGTTGCTGTAGCTGCTTTACACATGTGGAGTCATCCAGCCCAGTTCACAGTGTGTGAACTGAGATGAATCTGGGCTGTTCCCTGTCACCCAGGAGGTGAGAAGCTCCTTAGGATACACTTCACATAGCACGAGGGCAGCAAACTCCTTTCCAACTTATTGGTCACAACCATAGAATCATAGAATGGTTTGGGTTGAAGGGACCTTAAGACCATCCAGTTCCAACCCCCTGTGATGGTCAGGGACAACTTCCACTAGACCAGGTTGCCCAAGGCCTGTCCAACCTGGCCGTGAACATTGCCACCATCATCTCTTCACTGGATTTGCACAGTAGTAAAGAATGTAGGCCCTGTGCTAAGCTCAGCTTTTCACTCCCTGCATTCCCAGCTGGCAAGAGTCAGAGACATTTGGTATTCACCAAAGCGGAGCTCTTCAAGGCCACATGTCAGTGCATTTGCAGACAGATATTAGTTGTGTGGTAGAAGGCATCAGTCTGGGAGTGCCTGGACTCAGGAATGAGGGTGGGATGATGACATGGGTGCAGTGGGATAATGCTGGGAGCATGGAGTTGGGGGGTCGATGGGCAAGGCGGGACATTTACTAGTACAACTTTGTCATAATACCAGGTCCTAAAGTTTCTTCTCCCACCAGTGTAGGCTCTGGATTAAAGACTCCCCATTCCAGCCTTGTGGACATTGTCAGGAATGATATTTCATCCTTCTTGTGAACCATGTAGTTGGATGTTGGCAAGCAAATACTGCAGCTGATGTCAGCAAAGGGTCGCCCATAGACTGTGTCATGAGATGTGGCAGCATCAGTAGCCATATTATGGGAGACTTATACCATGGTAAAGTGTGTCCCTCATCCAGGCAACCTCCTAAGCTTAGCAAAAGAGCACCTTTAGACCAGGAAAAAGATGTGGGTTTTGTCTGAAACTGTCCCCCCCGTACTATCAGAGTATCTCGAGGTTGAATCCAGAGATTTTCAGCAGGTGTATTAAGGCTCTGTCTGGACATGTGGTACTAGTCTCATTACTTCAAGTTATTGAAAGGAGTTAGAAGAGTTTAATCTAGATTTTGCAAGTCACTGCTGAAGCTGTGCCAGGGAAATTATATGACCTCTCTTTGCAGAACAAGGCAGTTGTACTGCTGGGAGGGGAGATGGGTTGCAGAAAGACTGTGGCAGCATGTTCTGTACCTGGAAGCAGTTTGAAATATGTAGGCCTTACTCTGTTGTCAAGATCTCATATGCCATTAATCTTCTCTAAGCAAAGTAAATATTGTGACATAATAGGGAAAATGTCTCTATGAAATATGGTTAATAATCATAATCCATTCTACCAAAGAAGCACTAATCAAACTTTGTCCCCGAAATGCATCATAAGAGACACTTCTACTCCTTAAAAGCCTACAAGGGCTTCCTATCCCACTCTCTGAGCCTTCCCTTGCCCTCGGAGAGTGGGATAGGAAGCAAGATGCGCTGTGTACCACTGGGGCCAGTTCCCTCAAACAACACATGTGCCTTTGGGTTCAAACTGTCCCAGTAAAGTAACCCAGGGCCAGGAAGATTTCTCAAGCAACAGGTCCAAAATACCACTTTTCCTGGGATTCAATATATTCTTTTCTGTTTGGCTTCCAAAGAACCACATGTTAATTTGAATGGGGGGAAAAAGCAGCTCTCAGTGTTCATCAAAGGACCTTTATTTCTGGTTCTCACGATTTTCTCAACAGTGGTTAACTTTAAACAAGCAGAGATTTTTCCCATTTTTGGTTCAGTTTTGAAGTTGGTTTTGATTTTATTGCTTTTTATTAATGGGGAAATATGTTTCTAAACTGTTCTGGGTGCTCACTTTTCACAGGCCCTGACTCTTTACATAACAAGCCTATGACTAGTATGTGCTAGAACTGCAATATGCAGCCCAGATCACTAGTGCTCCCAAAGCAAGACTCCGGTTAAATCTGTGGTCCGATTTGCTGTGTGCCTGGATTACAAGTCACAGTCCTGCTTTCCTTAGTGTTCCAATACGTGGTTAAAAATACTCCATCAGCTGACATCCCTTTGCAGCCTGGAAATGCCATCAACACTTCTCTCAGTCTGCAAAAAACCACATGCCCAGTTTTATGGTTCAGGGGTTTTTTGTGTCTGTGGCTAATGTCAAGTTTCCCCATGTGCAGAAAAGCAGGAGAATCATCTGATTGGATGGGGTGGTTTTGAGTTTCCAAGGATGAGCAAAGAAAGAGGTGCAAAAGGAAAACCTTAGGCAGAATAGCAAAAGACCACAGGGCAAACCCTTTTTATACAATAAGAATTATCAGCATTGTATCTAGTGCCCTTGTGTGGGGATTAAAACCTGATTTATAGTCAAAGGGTAGAGTCTGGCTACAAGTGGTTCCATGAAGGAGGAGGAATTGATTTCTGAAGTGGCCAATATATCTCCTCTGTCCACGGAGCAGCAGGACTCCTGAGGGACAAGCTTCTCCCAGAGCTTCAGACAAGGGCATGGATCTCTCCTGGCTTGGGACTCCATTCTTCCTTTCAATGCAGTCTCACAGCTGGAACCAAGTACATAGAGCTAAATTTGGACCTTGATTTTGAATCAGGTCTTTTACATATCTTTGTGCCTCCTTTTATTTTGTCCTGGAAGCTGGGCTGGACTCGGGAGCTCTACTCAGCATGTTCCTGTAGCACATGAAGAAAATTCATGAATGTTTCCTTGAGGAAGGAGATCATTAAAGATGAAGCCACTTTGAAATGCTGGATTTTTGTCTGGTTTTTCTCCTTCCAGCTTGGAAACAATTTTCTCCTGTTATCCAGAAACTTTCCCCAGAGTCACATCTCCTTGAAAACTCAAGTGTCCATGGAAAATGCTGACTGGCTAAAATGGGCACTTGCCACTAGCAAAGCCATCAGTGGGAAATCCTTGCCCCATCCTGCACCATTGGCCTAGGTCTGGAAGGGTTGTACTCGGTGAGTAAATAGGTTTCTTCAGAATGAAGGATTTAGACATTTTCGGATGAATTTGGCCTTCTTTTATAAAGGAAAAAGACCTCAGCGTGGCCCTGTGGAAGGTGCAGTTTCCAAGGACAAGGACAGCGTAAGATGAGAGGAAATTTCCCCAAAGGGCAGTGAAGGTGTGAATTCAACCTCATTTTCACTCTTGTTCAGCTTCCTTGTTCTCTGTGTGTGTGCAGACAGTAGTTCTTACTGGTAGAGCTGGACCTGTGCCCTGAGCTGCTCTCATTTCATTCATTGCAGTCGAGACCTCAGGAGCATTTCTCCATCTGGACATCACCTCACCAGGTCCTCTGCTCTCTAGTGACCAGCTTGTGTGGCCTTTGCTCCCCCACTGGGGTACTGGACTTCCGTTCTTTCCACCAAAGGGTTGCAGAACCGTGTGGGATAAGGGTCTGGTTTGTGATATTTGTGTTTCCTTGAGGGTGTTCTGGAGGTTTTGGCCTTACTAGAGAGAGGTTTGAGAGTGACTAGAATAGGGTTTGAGAATGAACAGAATGGAACAGAGCAGAGGAGAGGAGAGGAAAGGAGAGGAGATGAGATGAGAGGCGAGGAGAGGAAAATGGGACTAATTCATTTGGAAGGGACCTGCATGACCACTTCAGGGCTGACCAGAAGTTAAACGTTGTTAAGGACATTGCCTCTTAAAACACTGCCAGGCTTGGGGCATCGACCACCTCTCTAGGAATCCTGTTCCAGGGTTTGACCACCCTCTTGGTAAAGAAATGCTTCCTCATGTCCCGTGTAAACCCTCCTCCACTGCAGCTTTGAACCATTCCCAGGGGTCCTGTCACTGGATCCCAGGGGGAAGAGCTCCTTTATAACCAAAACGTGTTTCAGTAGAAAGCCCACTGTATGTACTGCTCTATGTCTTCTCTCAGTGACACAAGGCACTGCCTGATCAGAACTAAGAAGTCCCAATAGGAGCAGAGGTGCTCCAGGTTTGCACGATTCCCGGTGAGCTGTGTTATTCATTCACAAACAGCACTCAAAAAGCCTTGTTAGAGCAGTGTTTGCTGACGAGGAATGCAGCCTGCTTCCAGCCCCAGCTCAGAGCCTCACGGGGTAGGAACTTCTGCCTTTGCTTACAGCTTAACTACCACTGCTGCAGGACCCGGGAGGATACAGGGAGATTCCCAGTAACTCTGCTAATGAAGATGGAACACATAAGTATTCCATGTATTTGTTGCCTGATTACTATAGAAATAAATGAATCAGGGCAGCACATTGAACAGTCAATTCTCTCTTATTCAAAACCCAGCACAATTTAATTACGTCTAAATAGCACTTCTAATGGTGAATAGTGAATCAATTGATGGGCCCAATACTTCAGAGTGTGCTCTATTGGCAGCTCTGTCTGATTCCCTGGATGCTAGCGCCAAAATTAAGAGATCCTTTCACAAACCTATTCCTCTCAAGGCCAGAGGCTGTTAGGTTCACTCCCAAAACAGATTCTCCTTTCAAGAGTTAATTGGTCTGTAATCTTTCCAGAGACACAAATATTTATTGAGTCTTGAGACAGAATCTGTTTCATTTCACCAGGGTGTAAATCAGGAGTGACTGCCCTGAAGCCACTGAGACTACACAGGAAAAGGAATCAGGACCTGAGTGCCACAGGCTTGGGGATGATGCCCTGGTTTACAGTGCATCTTCATGTGAGGTTGAGATAAAAGCCCATGTACACTCTGCAGCTGGGAGCATGGGTTCAGTGGCCTGTCTCATCCAACAGGCTCTCTTGCAAAGTCCTGAGCATAACATGTGTCATGCCCTGATATAAAGCCCTGTGGTGGTAGCAGTGGTGAAGCTGGCACTGAAACAGGTTCTTCTCTGAGTTATGCCCACCTTGGTGTGGAGTAACTCGGCTGGGTTGGTTCTTACAAGGCTACCAACACTGTGAGCATGGACCCCCTTTCCTGATGGGCTGTGTCTCAGTGGCTGTGCAGTTAGTTACACCTGGAGCCACTGTGCTCTCAGGTGTAGCTGCTCAATAGCAGCGTTACCTGCTCTGCCTCCCACTTCACAACATGCTTTCTCCCCTCCTGACATTTCCAGTTGCCCTCAGCCCAGGAAGATACACAAAAGCCCAGATTAACAGATTTCAGCAGAAATCCCAGAGTAAAGAAGTTATTTGCAAAGGATTATAGAGGAGAAGCGTTACATCCTTCAAAGGAGCTCTAATAAGCGAGGAAGTGCCTGGTTCTGGTGCATTACTGAAGCCCTGTGCCAGCACAGTATCCCTCCCCTGAGCTACTGCCTGTGTTCTCTGGTGACCTGTCCTCATTTTGCCATTGTAGGGCTTGATAGGGCGAAACTGGATGTCATCATATACTGTTACTGTGATTAATTCTAGCACAGGCTTGAGAGGAGAAATAAGTCCCTTAAGTCCAAGCCCAGGTGCCTTTGGGCTGCTCTGTTGTGTGTCCATGCTGGCTGGACATTGCTTCAGCATCTGCTCTGTGTTATGAGCTGAACACTGGCTGTATTTGAGGTGATGGCATCCAGCTTTTCCTAAGTCTCCATGCACATGACACAGGAAATCCGTAGCCTTGAGGATATTCTGTGCCAGCTGAAGGTGTGCAGATGTCCATAGCTGAGCTGGGCTAGCTTTAGAGTCAGTGGAGAGCAACCTTTGGGTGCCTGAACCATAGACCAGCCCCTAGGGTTTGAGGCCTAAGGACATGAGGTTTCAGCTAAGTCAGCATGTCCATGTTGTGGCTGAGGGTTTATCTACGTTTTAGCATGGACCCAAACTCACATGGGGCTGAGACACCACAAGAGCAGACGGCTGTTCTAGAGGCAGATGTGTGGTTCTCTCATCAGGCAGCTGTAGGGTAATCCTCTTGCTATATCATGCACTTCCAGCTCTTTCAACACCTTCTTACAAAGTTCTGCTGAAATTTTGCATTCCCCATGGCTTTTATCTGACAATAATTAGACTTTTTTTTCCCGTTGGTCTCTTAATTTTGGCCAGAGCAATAGTTCCCCATATTACTCAGGGCAATTAATTGAGAGGGAGCTGCTGAGATGAGAGCAATCCCTTTTTTAATTGGAGCCTTCAATAGATCCCATTGGAGGGAAGTCTGTTAATCAGGTTTTAATTTGTTCAGTGAAGAGTTACAGCAAACACAGGCACGGAACAGGGATGCTGGGTTCTGAAGGGCAGGGTTTAATGAGGTGCAAGAACAAGTGGGATGGCTGGAGACTGCACTGATGTCTTTGGACTCTTGTGGGAAGCCATAAAACACAGAGAAGTTTGAACAGGATCAGACTTTTATTCTAAAACTTAAACACAAGTGTTTCTAAGGCTTTTTTCCCCCTTTATCTCTGGGGAAATTAAGTTTTGCATTAAGCCACTGACTTATACATAACAGAAGAAAATGAATTGTTCGAAGTAGCACTTTGTCGATTCGTTTTTGAAATCCCAGCATCAGATCCTCTGTCTCCTCAGATGCAGAACTGTAACAATATTGTGTTTTAATAAACAACTTCCTCCTTCCTCTCCAGAAATCATCTCATTGTGCACGCAGTATTCCTCTCCTGTTGCTCGACCCTCAGCATTCAGCTACCACTTCTTTCTGAATCTTGATCGATTTTGTTCTCCATAACAAAGGAAGTGGATGTGTTACAATCAGTCCTTCACACTGCTCCAAGCCACAGTTCAACAACTGCAAGTTGTTTTTCATGGGATTTAGCAAAAGTCCTAATTATAAACCTGCTCTTGTAAGATTAGCATTAAGGGAATGTTAATCATAAAATCATAGAAGGGTTTGGGTTGGAAGGGACCTTAAAGCTCATCCACTAGAGCAGGTTGATGCAAGCCCCGTCCAACCTGTCCTTGAACACTGCCAGGGATGTTCTTCTATGTTTAGCATTACAAATGAGGAAACTGAGGCACTGAGCACACACATCACCCAGATTCCTCCAACGAGAGCTGAGACATCTTTCTCTTCCATATCAAATATCCTGGGAGCTCACATAATTCATGGGTTTAATGCACAGCTTGTAAATGAATAGTTCATACTAGTAATGCATTTCAAACCATCACATGAGCAGGGAAAAAACAAAGAGGATGGCAAAGGATCATCTAAGATGACCATTGATTAGCTTCTGGAGAAGCTTCTTAACTGCTTAGTGACCCATTTACTCAAAGGCAAAGCACAGATGAAGAACTATTGTAATGAGAGTCAAAGTGGCAGGTAAAGTCACATTGAGTGTTTGTTAGCTGTGACTTCAGTCAGTTGCCCAGGCTCTAAGGGAAGGGGCAACCTTCCCCTACCAGAGAATGAGACGTGGAGAAATAAGGTGTAACAGGATATTTTTCCAAACTTTCTGGAGATTAGATTAGACCTCAGATGCATCTAGACCTCTCCAAGAGGCTATGGGTAGGAAATAGTGCCTTTTCCTCTCTTTAATCCTTTGTAACTGACAACTGATTTGGCATGTGGAGTTATTCTGACTTCTGATCTCTTGTTTACCATTAACTATGACAATTGAGGTTATTCTCGCTCTTCCTGTGAAGACCATTCTCTCTTTGGCTTCCCACAACTTTCCAAGGCAATGCTGTCCAACACCAAATCCGTGTTGTGTGTTCCCCAGCACACACACCACAAGCAGGGAATTGTGTGTGATGGTTCAATCACCTCATTTTGGAATCCCCTCCTCCTTCCTATAGCTAAAGCCACAGCGGTGCTTGCTAAAAGTCATTCCTCAGTCAGGGATAATAGACTCTCACCAGCTCATAAGTGATTTGCATTGCATATTCTCCTGAAGTGATGTAGGAAATGCATCAAATGGTTTAGAGTTGTTGGGAGTTTGGGGCTTGTTCTTTTTAATAGGATTGCTTATTTTCCTTCCTGCAAGCTAAGAAGGTTCCCAGAGCTGAGTGCAACTCTGTGGGCCTGGAGAGGAGAGAAAACATTGGAAGTGATAAATGCTGGGAATTAAAAGTGATGTAAAGTTGTGTCATGTTATAATGCAATTTTCAGGTCCAGTATCTCTTATTCTGCAAGATTTGGGAGTAGATTACATGCACCGCTGGAAAGGGAGGGCTCACCCCTGATCCCAGGCACATAAAGCACTGGCTCCACATGGGAAGTGTTTGCAAGATCCAATAATAAATAATAATAATAGGGCCTTAAATATGTCACTAAGCAGAGCTCAGTGATGCCTCTCACATACTGCACCCCAGTGCGAGTGGAGAGCTTCCTCCCGGGGTGAGGAAAGCAGGGTGTTTTGTGGCTTATTTGAGGAAGAGCAGAGGAAAATCATCTGCAGGCTGCTGGGGGGTGGCAGGACACTGGGAGAGACCCACTCATCCCATCATATCCCAAAACATCCGAGAGCAGGGGAGGGCCTAACGCAGCTTGAGCAAAGCTTTGTATTATTTCTATAGCAACATATAAAGCATCTGGGATTAGGAAGGAGCTTGAGCTTTAGAAGAGGAGCCAAACTACAGGCTTTGAGTTCATCATCAATCCCTACTTGCTATATTCACTTTGCCCACCGCTTTCCCAGGCAAAGCTTAACAAAACAGAGCTCAGACATGGAGAACTGGCTCCTGGCACTGCTCACTCGAGCTAATGATCACTCTGCAGGGCATAATATTTTTTCAAGCAGATTTAAGAGGCAATTCAGTTGATCATCACTTTCTGCCCAGCCTCCTCCGTGCACACCCACGGCTGCTTTGCATTCCAGCCAGGATCCTGCTGCACCGAGCAGGGAGATTAATTCAGTGCAGTTTTGAGAGTGCAGTAGGTTAAGTCTGACAAGACTTTCATCTGGTAGGACACGACGTAGGAGTCCTGCACATCACCCTGATGGGGGCAAAAAGGGGATGAGGCAATATATGGCTGGCAAAATAAGGCAATTACTGGCACATGTTTCAGGTTTATTCTTCCAGATCTCATTAATGGTGTATTTTGGAGCTGTTAATAAAGTGACAGGGAAACATCCACATAGATAACATTGTTTGCAGGTAAAAGGATAGGGTTGGTCCCGCTGACAACTTGCTGAGGAGCTGCTGAAGTTCAGGAAGGCTCAATCTGGCTGTACGCAGATGAGACAGGGGTGTCACACAGCAAGCGATAATGGTATGAGGTGTGCAAGGGGGGCGATGCCAAGTGAGGAAGTAAAGGGGTTGGGAAGGGAGCAGCCCTCAGGTGATGGAAGGAAGCACCTACAAAAGCTAATTGCAAAGTGTTTTACAACCACCCTGTCCATTGCCTGCAGAAAAGGCAACCTCTGCCTGGTGGCTGTATTCAACCCAAACCAGTCCTCCGGTCCACCCTCCCTCTCCTGCCTCCTGTCCTTTCTCTTCCCCATGGTCTCTGCTTCAGGCCAGGTCCCTGTAAATTGTTCTTTGCTCCCACCTCTGCTCAGCTTGCTCACTAGTTACATCCCTGGGTTCTTCCAGACTCCTCATCTTCAGAAATGCAGAGAGGCTCAGTGGTGCACAGGGAGGAGTGGTGACCCTTCCAGAGACCTGCAGATGTAATGAATGCTCCCAGGTACTACAGACTCAAACTCCAACATCTTTATTCAAGTCAAAGAGACTTGCCTGAGACTAACTGAGTGGGTGAAGTAGAGAATCCTCAGCTAACCTGCACTGGCAAGGCAGGAATATCAACATGATGCTGGCACCGAATTGGGGCTGGGCCCAAGGTGGATGCGAGCACTTTGAATTGCATTGGGGAGCAGCTTGAGAGCCAGAGAAGAACTGGATGTACAGAAGGATTACAAAAGGCTGGAACTCTTTGTTGCCTCTGTACAAAACACACTCCAAAGCACTTCCCTGCTCTCTCCTTCAGAATATTCTCTTGCACGTTTGCAGCTGAAGTTTTGTTGAAGACTTTTCCAGAAGCAAATAAAACCACCACCTAAACCAGGGGTGTGAAAACGAATGGGTTTTATGAGCTGTGAGAGTGGGAAAGTCAGTTTTCCAACAGAAGGAAGTTCCCGCTGGTCTGGACTAACACAGACTGACACACTCTAATGAAATTTACTTGTTTTCTTCTTTAATCCCACCCAAAAAACAAAGGCTGAAAAGGTCTCCCTGTGTCACACTAAAATATGTTTGTCATTAAAGTGGCAGCTGAACTCTGCAGTGTTGAGGGGCAAGGTAGGGGGGGATTTGCCAAAGTGACAGGGAGGGACAGGAGCCATGTGTGCCCCAGGGCTGGGAGGATACAGCTGTTTGCCTCTGTACTGCTGATCCCCAAGGCTTCCAGGGGTCTGTGTTCCTCAGCTGAAACACTACAACCCTTCCTTGCTGGGAAGGGGATGAAAACAGGAAGGGAAAGTCAAATGCTCTGAATACAGAAGAGAAATACTGGCTGGGTCCTCCCTTCCCAACCAGCACAGAGCACTCAGGGCTCTGTCGACCTGTCAGCCCAGGGATGGGGCATAATTCACCACCATAAACCCTCTGGGAGCTGAAGTTTGCTCTGGACTGCCATTTCTTCCAGCTCATTCCTTCCTTGTGTTTGGATCCTGTTTGTAGTCTGCAGTATTCAAACGCTGAGCATGCTGCTGAGCTGTGGTTGCTCTGATAAGCCCGAGGTATCATTTCTGATCCGGAGCTGGGAGTGCACATTATCTGTTTCCAGAGAGTGAGTATTTGCCTGCAAAGATTTGCAATGCAGTGTTCACACATGCTGCTTCCCAGCAGAACCGGCTCCTTCAGCTGAACATTCCCACCCTCAACCAAAGCAAGAGCAGCTCCGCTTGGAGAAAAACTTCCCAGGATGTGCTTTTCATGTCATTCCTTCCTGGTGCCTGGGAAGGAGGGTGAGGTGCCATCTGTGGGGCTGGCCTGGGAGCTATGAGAGGTTACCTTGCTTTACAGATGGGGAAACCGAGACACGGAGGGATGTGCTGGAAATCCAGTGGACTTACGGAGAACTGGGGCCGGTAGGATCATAGCATCACCCTGATGTGCTGTGATGAGGCTGCCCTGCTCCTCACTGGGGTCTCACGGACACCCGCTTAGGAGTCCCTGGCAGCAGAAGGCTCTCGTGCTCCTGCCTCCCGCCAACCTGCAGCCTTTCCAGTTTGCTCTGTTCTGAACCACCACCAAAATTAGAAGAAGAGTCTCTGCAAAGGCTGTTCCCCCCTCTTTTTTTTTTTCCACTTATAAAAATAACTCTTCATGAAAGAGGCAGCACCTCCATGAAGAGACATATCCTTAGGTAACGGCAGAGCCAGTGCTGGGCAAGGGAGGGGAGATGCCAGATCTGCCCCCCACGCTCCATTAGAGCCCTGAAAGCTTTCATTTGTCAACACAGAGATTCCAGCCCAGATCCTGCAGTGACAGATCATTGTCACTGGGACAATCAAGCTGCAGAGACAGGGTCATTTATCTTGGCTCTTTGCTAAACAAAGCACTTCCCTCCCTCCTGCCCAGCTCTTCAGGGCTAAGGGGGCCTGTGCTGCCTGGGCCATAGCATGAGAAGTCCCCATGTCCCACTGCTGCCAATCAAAGCCTGAATTAACCAGGGCTGTCAGAGGTACATGGGGCTGCAGCATCCTCCCAGGCTCCCTTTGCCAGGGAAATCTAAAAACCAGCCAGCACAAGGCACTTGTTGCTCTTTGCCTCTCCCGAGTGCTGAACCAGGCTTGCAGAATCCACCAGACATGCATTGTGAGCTGGGTAGCTCATCTTTGTAGTCCTTTCATGCTTCAAATGTAATATATTTCATTGGAAACAGCATTTAATGAAGGTAACCTGGTAGGCAGTAGCTAGAGAGGGGGTTGAGAGACTGGTGCTCATTTCCCTGATCCCCCCAGTGCTCAACCTGCTGAATGATTCAACGAATCCAAATGCTCAGGGCTGAGTTTGGTGCCTCAATTTCAAAAGACTCAACTGCAGAAGAGGCAGATTAATGGACTAGGACTCACAACAACTTGGTAGACCAGTGGAACCCATCCACTTGCATCTCTCCAGGCTGGCTGAAGCCATTCAGTGTGAGTTCCATCACCCCCACTTCAGCTGGTGGTGGTAACTCATGAAGACCTGCTCACAACCTTCTATGTCTACACTGCAGCGGGAGCCCTGGGTTGGGCTGTGGGTCTGAGTTTGCATCCAGCTTTTGGGGAGGCTTTGCAGCAGCCAGAGGTGGTGGTGGGTCTTGGAGACAGAGGCTGTGTGGGTCTGCTAAGTTGTGAGTGAGGGTCTTTGGTGGCAGACAACAGGGATGAGCTTTGCTCTGGCTGGCCAGGCTGCCTCTCGCTGCTGAGCAGGAGGCTGAGGGTACAGAGGTGCTCTAAGTTGTTTTCTCTCTTGAACAGTGAGATGAGTTCTCTGAGGCAAAACTCTTACTGAGCCCTCTCTGCTGCTTTCTCTGACCGTGGCAGATGACTTCTCCTTTTCACCGATGTGCTCACGAGCTGCTGTTACTTTGAACTGTGGCTGGTGGGAATGTGCTTCAGGCTGTGCATTTCTCACGACTCCTTTCCCAAGGATTCCAGTTATCCCTGTTCATCCCCTGCTCTTCTCACCGTGTGCTTGAGCGCTTAAATTGATCGGGTATTGCTTCTCCCTGGTGACTGGCGTGCTCCTGTCCAGGTTATAGAGACTGTGAAGCTGAACAGGCAGCTACTGAGCTGGGGGAGAAATAATGATTTTGATTTGAGTCATGATTTTCTCTATTGGAGTCACTTTAAAACGTAAGGATGTAATTAAAATGTAATAGCTACTGGGTGAGTGTATGTCTCTTGGATCCTACATCCTAGGAAGGGTTGGGAAGGCAGGTAAAGAGGAACGTTTCCTGCTGTGAGACCCTGGCTACCTGCATGCTGATAGTTCACATGCGAAGTGCTGCTCGCAGCAGTGAAGTTACCAGCTGCTGCCTTAGACTCCCAAATTTGACAGAACCTTGTCCTCAGTTCAGTTCCCCCTCTCAAAGCCAAGGGTGCCATCTCCAGCCACGGTGCACATGTCCATGGGGAGAGAGAAGAATGCTGCTTGGAAACATTCAGCCCCATTCCCACACAGATGTTGAATGAGGAGAGCCTGGAAATCGGATGAGGTTGAGCCCATTCCCTAAAGTTTTACATAACTCACTTATTTGTGGTTGCCCCCTGAACCCTGGAGATGCTCCATCTGCCCAGGTTCTGGGATGCAGCATCAATCCAAAAGATGTTCTCCCTTCTAAGGGTCTCACCCCAAGGCCTCACTTAGTGCCTAGAGCTGGAGAGAGGGTTCCCTCTGGAGAACCTGGCCCTGCTGAGCTCCCACCATCACTCAGAGTATGAAGGTGAATTATTTCCTGGCAGATGATGTGGGCAGACAAGACTTTAAAGGCTTCGCTAGTGCAGGCACTGGCAGGGTGGGAGTCTGGGCTCAGTGGCCGGGGGAGCAGACTCTGCTGTGCAGAATTCACAAGCACCCAATGACGGGACAGGTTGGCAGCACATTCCGGTGTGTGTTCCACCACGGGAGCTGATTGATTGGTGTTTCGGTGGTACTGCCCTGCTGAGGAGCTGCCCAACAGAGATGTCGTGAGCCCGAGGTGATGGGGGGGTCTGGAGAAGCAGGATGCACCCCTCCCACAGAGCACTGATGGGGCTAACACCCCCTCTGGGGTTAATTGCATTGCATGAGGGTGGCACAGGGCTGGGAGCACCGGTCGTGTGCCTGTAGTCATAGAATCCAGGACTGGTCTGGGTTGGAAAGGACCTTAAGACCATTTGGTTTCAACCCCCTGCCAGGAGCAGGGGCACCTCACACTAGGGCAAGTTGCTCCAAGCCCCTGTGTCCAACCTGCCCTTGAACACTGCCAGGGATGGAAAGCTTTTCTGGGCACCCTGTGCCAGCACCTCAGCACCCTCACAGGGAAGAACTTCCTTATATCCAAACTGAACTTCCCCTCTTTCAATTTGAACCCATCACCACTTGTCCCTCTCCAGCATCCTTGTAGCCCCCTTCAGACCCTGGAAGCTGCTCTGAGGTCTCCAGCAGCTTCTCTTCTCCAGGCTGAGCATCCCCAATGTTCTCAGCCTGTCTCCTATGGGAGCTGCTCCAGCCCCTGCTCATCCTCGTGGCCTCCTCTGGGCTTGCTCCAACAGCTCCATGTCCTTATGCTGAGGACCCCAGCCCCGCACACAGTGCTGCAGGGGGGGTCTCACGAGAGCAGAGCAGAGGGGCAGGATCAGCTCCTTCAACCTGCTGCTCACGCTCTGGGGGTGCACCCAGCACATGGGGGGTTCTGGGCTGTGAATAGTCCATGTGGAGTTTGCGATGAGGGACTGGCCATGGCTCCCTATAAGTCAGGGTACACCTCGGATGCACCCCATGCCTCAGCTTACCCCTTTAGTAAATGATGACCTGAGCAGTGGTGGGCACCACCCGTGTGCTGCACCCTCCATACTGAGCTCACCAGATTCATACAAAACACGGGGCTGGCTTCTTGTCTGCTGGAGCCCTGCAGGCTGCATGCTCTGGGGATGGTTTCCCCAGCCCCACAGTGATTTAACCTCTGCCCCATTCCTCTCCTTTCTCTGTGTCACCATCGATTCCCCCCTTGGATGGCAAACAGGAGTTTTCCAGCAGGGCAGAGCCATCCTGTGTGTGCACAAATGTGCTGGGGACCAGGGAGGCTCTTTCCCCAATACACAGATTTCCTTTGATTCAAGCAGGAAAGAAAAGGGCTTCCTGGTACACAGGCTCTGAAGAAATCCTGTCCTTACACCCTGTTATTGAGACAGTATCATCCAGTAACAAAACTGGCTGGAAATCTCCTTTCTGAATACTTTTTTTCCCCTTCAAAAATCTTTGGATAAGAAGGACATTTCCCTGGGAAATGCTTTTTGAAGGACTTCCTTGCAAACTCAGTGGGAGCAATGAGGAATAGAGGTTAACTACACAGTTCTGTCCTTCTGCCCTCCTTGCTGCCCTGTTCCTCTCATTTCTTTCAGCATACAGCTGGGACTAATCCACAGCTTCACATTTAACACGGCAGGGACCAGCCAGCCACAGCACCAAGTCCCTCTGTACCTTCCACCAGATCTCAGCAGTTCTCCTGGCCCGTTCCTATGGATCTAATGGCACAAGTCAGGTAACAGAGGCGAAGGCTCTTCAGTTCCTTTCTCACACAAAACTCTGGCTCCTAATTGAGGCAGGTTTCATTCCTACCTAGTTCCCTCTCCCCATTGATTCATGGAAGCGCTATGGTCGGCACAGATCAAAATGTCCCTTGAACAGAGGCAGGATAACTTTATATTCTGCTTGGATGTTTGAGCTTCATGTTGGGTCATTTCCAAACAAACCCTGGACAGTTTCATTGCCTGAAACAGCAGAATGAATTTCCCTTTCTGTTTTCTGGTTTCTTGTTCTTCAACTGAAACTCACAGGCTGCTCAGGCCCACAGTGGCTGCCTCCCCCAGGCGAGGGGCAAAGGCAGAACTCACCAAGGGATGCAGTGAAACAAACCTGAAGAAGACATTACTTAGACCTGCCTTCTGTTTTCCCCCTCCCATCCTGCCCTGAGCTGGTCTGACTTCAAACCACGTTCCCTTTTCCTGCAGTATCAGGGTTTCTCTGGTCTATCCCCCAGCAGCTGTGGGCTGGCGAAGGAACAGGAGTGATGAATTGGTGAAAATGAGCAGCATGAGCTCCTCTGGGGCTGTGAGGAAGTGTCTGGGTCTGCTCTGAGAGGAATAATGAAGCTTACATGTCCATGAGAGACATGAGCTAACGCTGTCTCCACGGCAGAGGAGGGGGGAGGTAGCGTGATGGGACATGAGACCTTCGTGTTATCCAGATGTCACCTTCAATAACAAATGTAGTGAAAGCAAACATGAGCTTCATAATTTGAGACTAGTTTTTGCTTCACGTGCCCTTAGCAATGTAATCAGAGCAAGTGCTCTGCTCGTGGTCAGTGATGAACTCACAGTGTTAACCTTCTGCAAGAGACTTGTGTTGATCCCTGGCTTGCAAAGCACGAGTAGAAAAGGACTGAGGTGGGGTCCATGATGGGAGGTGAGGGGAATCTCTGCTTTTGGCTTAGCTAACCAAACTGTGTTGCAAATGTCCCCAGATCCTGCACTGTCTGACTGGCAAAGCACTTCCACTGGCTCCCTGCTGCCTGTGCAACCCGTAAGAGGTGCCCCACTTACTTTGGAAAGTGATGTGCAGAGGCTATGGAAAGACAGAACAGACACTTTTACTCATCATTTGACTCCAGAAATCCATCTCCTGCTCCTGCTGGAGGAGTTATCCAGAAGGACACACTCTTGGCTACACAATCCAGGGCTGGTAGTTTCAGGAACATATTGTTTCCCAGTTCTACATTGATTTTCCACTGTAGAGATGGCAGATGTGGTTTAAAGGCTGAGACTGTTTTCACTCCTCGTCCTGGTGATGTGTCCTGCTCTACCATGAATGCTCCTGGCTGATCACCCTTCTGTTCATCAAGGTTCAGGAGAACTATTCTCTGCTCCTTGATCAAGTCAGTGCCTGCTGCAGCTTAGTGAGCATCCCAAGAAAGTGCATTCCCTGCCAGACCATCCTGGCAGAGACTTTCTAAGCAATCTCTCTTGGAGCTATCTGGCAGCTTTTCAGCCAACCTTTTCTTCTTCAACAGAATAAATGGTGCTTTGATGAGAGAGACCACTTTTTAAAGCATTGAAATAAGTCTCTTTCAGTGAAGCTTTTGGGAATTGGATTGAACTTGTAGGTAGGTAGCTAGAGACTGTCTGTGCAATGATCAGGAGAGCAGCCACCAAGGGGGGTTTTGTTTTATAGAGTCATCATAGAACCCCAGACTGGTTTGGGTTCAAGAGACCTTAAAGCTCACCCAGTTCCAGCCCCTGGCCATGCAGTGACACCTTCCACTAGAGCAGGTTGCTCCAAGCCCCTTCCAACCTGGCCTTGAGCACTGCCAGGGATGGGGCATCCCCAAAGACCTGTTGGTGCAGACAGGGTATGAACCTGAATTGACTCTCCCGACCACTGGGCTCTCCTCCAGCAGTGAGCAGCTTCTTTCTTTGGAGTTTTTGTTCAAAGTGCTGGAGGGTCCTGGTTACACATCAGAGGGGAGTGAAAACAAAGCTTAAATCCTTCCAGTACCTTGCAAAAGGAAATTCTTGTTTCCCAGCCATTCCCTGCTGTGAGGCATCAGAGGAGGAGAGCTGTGTTGTGTGTGCTGGGGGCACCTCTGCAGCACAGCAGGCAGGGCTGCAGGGCGAAGGGCTCTGCTGGGATCCCGACAGGGGATGATTCCAGCCAGAGCAGGCTGGCAGCTCGTAAAGGAAAAGGGAATGGTGGGAATCCAATGAAAAATATCGGTGTGAGGTGGGTGGGATGTCTAACAATGGGACAGTGGTTCAAGCTGTTGTCTTGAGTAACGTGGGGAGGGTCCCCCCACCACGCTGAGCAGAGAATCAACATGAGCATGTCTCTAATCAAGGGAGTTCTTCACCTAAAGGAAAGCTCCTTTGAGACTCTGGCTAAAGAGAAAGTTACTTCGGAAAACAAGGACAATTATCTTGAATTGTTTCTTATTTGCAACTAAGGTTCTGTCCTTCTCCTGGTAAAGACAAGTTTGAGACATGAAATTGAGAAGCGGAGACAGTGCCACAAGAACTGGATGAGAAATGCTTAGTAACGAGATGAATGGCACCCCCGTGTTCACATCTCCTGGTTAACAAGTGTGAGTAATGAGTAAACTTGGAAAAACCAAACAGCAGGTTGTTTTGCGACACAATAATGAAAAAAAGAAGAGTCAAACAGTTGGTTCATTTAAATGCAATGAATAAATGAATCAGTTCTATTTTCTCCAGGGGGATAAAAGCAAACAGGAGCAAAGACGACATATCGGTGCAGAGAGCATTGTTTTCAAACCTCAGCTGTTACAAAGCTGAAAACATTTGCAAGGGGAGAATGATTTGAGAACTGACATTGCAGTGCGAGGGGGAATCTGCACTACTGCCACTTCCCTGGTATTAGCAAAGTCCACTGGTATTTTGTCTTGGTCGTGGGGGGCAGTGATCTGAACAGGAAGGAAAGGGGAATGCCACAGGAGGACAGCAACTGTCAGAACCAGGAAAGGGGGGGGGGCAATAATATATCTGTGTTCAATAGGAGTTAGACATTGGGGTGATCTGTTGGGAAAGATGATAGAATCCCAGACTGGTTTGGGTTGGAAGGGACCTTAAAGCTCATTCAGTTCCAACTGGATACAGAGACACCTTCCACTAGAGCAGGTTGCTCCAAAGCCCCTGTGTCCAACCTGGCCTTGAGCACTGCCAGGGATGGGGCAGCCACAGCTTGTTTTCTTTGCTGCAGCACATGCACCTGCAGCCACCTCTGCAGTTATCAGTGTGGCAAATACACTGAGCACTTCTAACAGCAGAGAAATTTGTGCTGCTTTATTATCCCCCACGTTCCCAGCCTTGCCTCTTGTTGAAGGGGCAGCAAGAAGGAGCCATGGGGATGGGAGAGGCAGGAGTCAGAGGAGGGGCCAAGGGCCCAGCGCAGGAGCAGATGCTCCAGGCATGCGAAACCAAAAGCTAATTAAAATGGATGAGGATTATTTTTATCTCTTTAAACAATTGTGCAATCACATTTTAATTAAAATAATTTTAAACCATGTCTTTTTTATGTAGTTTTGCTAAAGTACATACTCATGCACTTATCAAAAATAGACAGAGAGACTGGAATGACTTTTCTTCTTCCTAAAAGGCTTTTAGTGGCAGGAAATTAAGATATACGTATGTACGTAAGGATTACAGGCATAAAGACAGCACCGAGTTACAGAAGGCTCTGCCTGGGTGAGGTCTTTCCTTTTCTCTTCCCAGCATTTAACTAGTTTTTGATGTTGTAAAGACATCTTTGTGTGTAAAGCTCTTTGCAGCTCAGAGAAACCTTTATTGGAAAATAATTGGAAGCCTTGATTCACTGAGGGAAAGTGCTGGGTTCCCCAGATGTTCTTTGCACATATCCTGCCTCTTCTCGAGAGTTTCTGTGTTTAGTATGGAGACTGAATTACTGCTGTAATTCCTTCTCTGTTGGTTGTGGAGGTGCCTGCAGGAGATGTGGAGTTTGGGGTTTGGGAAGGAGTCTTTCAGGAAGGGTGACTGGAGTGGAGAGAAAGAGGAAAGGGGTGTGAAAACGCATGGAGGAAGCCAGATTTCCAGATGATCAAGGAGGTACCTTTATCTGTTCAGCTATGGAGAGGTCTAGAAGCCAGGGAAGCGAGTTCCATGCCAGCAACCACTGCTGTGTTCTCTGATGCATTTTCAGCTCTCCTCTGGGTGCTGGAAAGGACCTTAAAGCTCTTCCAGCTCCAACCCCTGCCACGGGCAGGGACACCTTCCACTAGAGCAGGTTGCTCCAAGCCCCTGTGTCCAACCTGGCCTCGAACACTTCCAGGGATGGGGCAGCCACAGTTCGTCAGGAGAGGTCCAAGCTGAATAGCGCAAACATGCGTGTTCCCATGCTGGTGCCTGGTGATGCTTCTGAAGAACTTCAGAACTCTTTGGAAATGTCATCTGACGCATGTGTAGCTTATCACACGCCCCATTTGGCACAATTATTGTGCTCACTACACATTCCATTGAATCGGTTTGAAATGATGTTACTTAAATAAGGAAGCCCTACCGGAGAGAGCGGGATGGAGCTGCCTGGCTGAGCCTGAGCACATTTAGACATCCACAATCATTGTGCTGCAAAGGAACTAGAAGTTGAAGCCAGTGCAGAGTCCTGAAATACCCCTTCAATGGGGTTGAAGAAGAGAATTCCAACACTCTGGATTTTTATGAAGATTGGAAAGAAACCACCGTGATTGACTTATTTATTTATTTATTTATTTGGAGGTGGTGTTGCTAAAAACCAGAATCATTTCCTTTTTTCCCCCCCATCTTGAGCTTGAAATCAGACCATTTCTGTAAGTAAAGCTGTAGGACCCGAGCCAGTCACACAAGTGACATCATGGATTTATATCAAACCTGGTGATACTCGCAGTGGTGCCTCTCTCCAGGAAGGAAACCCACTAACATTTCTTCCAGCAGCTGGTATTATCCTGCACTTTCTGCTGACTGAGCTATGCCAGGATGGAAGAGAAACATTTGTCTCCCTTGCGACACATTTCCCTGTGTAATCTCCAGAGCCATATGTGTAATAAAACAATGGAAAGAAAGCAGAAACAATAAGCAGAGATGATAAATGACACAAGAGAAAGAGCTTCTTTAGGGGCTACTGGTCACAGACCAAAGTAGACAGGATCAGAAGGGTTTGGAGCTGGTGTCTCCACTGTATCAGTGACTTCCCTGGAATTGGGCTAGACCAGTAAAAGGTCTGTTGTTTCTCTTGCAAGTCCCACCACCCAGATGGAGTGTTACACCTGAGAGCATCAGCAGAGAGAGGCAGGGAGAGAGGAAGAAGGTGTAGGGGTGTGAATTACAGAGTATTATGAGATTGCTGGTACTTGTATCGCTTCTGTGGCTCTGACAGCTGGGGTTTTAATCACAGAGATTAAAGGGGAAAAAACCCATAGCCACTCATCAAAGGACACATGAAATAAGCAGACTGGCTTTGTGCCATCCGAGGAGGCTGCCCCAGCAAACATGAACAGGGGATGCCCAAGTCAGGATGCCCTTCTGATGAGGAAGAACATGGTATAAAAAACAGTCAAGCCCTGAGGTGAGGAGATCCATAAGTGAAGCTCAGGCTGATCGTAGCACCCAGCTCCTCCTCCTGCAGCTGGTTTGAGAGCTGGAGCATGGAGAAAAAGCTGCAAGAAGAATCAGGGAGAGCCATGAGACAGAGAACGTGCATTTACCTGGCAGGAGTCCCTCCCTCAGCCCTTCATAAGAACTAGAGCTGTGTAATGAAGAGCCCGTTTACTTCCATCTGCACAGAGTTCTTGCTTCCCTTGCTGCTGCTGAGACGTGCTGGCTGTAGGCAGCTCCTCTGACCTCCCAGGGCAATGGGGCAGCACTGGCAGGGTCAGGGGCTGCCCGGACCTCGGGCACATCTCATACTGCAGACAGGAGCCAGTTTCTCCCATTCTGAGAAGAAACAGAGGATAAAGAAGAAACTAATTTGTCAAAACCCTCTTAATGAGCTGTTGCAGTCACTCAGCCAAGGCACTGATGACCTCCCAGGTTAATTAACCTGCAGCAGAACCTGATGGCTTCTCTTCATTCTCCCTCACTATTCTTTCTCACAGCCAGACAGGATGTCCCTTAGTCTGGGTGCCAAGCTACTCACTGGGTGACATCTTCAGGTGCTTTCATGCCTTCCTCACCCTCTGCCAGCAGATCTGGCACCAGACAGGAGTGCCCGGAGCCAGCATCCCTCCCTGCTAGCTTCATGCTTCATGTTCCATTGCAATGTGATTGCATCTGGCAGGAGCTCTCTGCCTCCCAGCCTGCTGCTGTCCTCAACTGCAGAACTGCCACATCGGTGCCTTCAGGGCCAGCCCAGCCCCGGCTCTCCCGCAGGGCAGTGCCATGTGGGATGAAGACAGAAAGGAGCACACAGAGCCCCAGGGTGGGAAAGCTGATGCCAGAGACAAGGAGGGATGGTTGCAAATGCCTGGAATGGCCTCGATGACCTGGTGGCATTTCAGGTCTCTGCGGAAAGTAGAGGAGGGCTCAAACACTGAACCTGCAGGTGGATTATCCCAGTTAGGGACAGATTTAGGTCCCTTTCATCATAAGCCTAAGAAAGCAGGAAAGGTGACAAGAGAGTAGGGCCATGGAGCTGAGCAAGGATGGGAGATCTTGTAACAAGTCTTTCAATACCTAAAGGGGCTGACAAGAAATCTGGAGGATTTTGGACAAGGGATGTAGGGACAGGACAAGGGGAATGGCTTTAACCTGCCAGAGGGGAGATTGAGATGAGCTGTGAGGCAGAAGCTCTTCCCTGTGAGGGTGCTGAGGCGCTGGCACAGGGTGCCCAGAGAAGCTGTGGCTGCCCCATCCCTGGCAGTGTTCAAGGCCAGGTTGGACACAGGGGCTTGGAGCAACCTGCTCTAGTGGAAGGTGTCCCTGCCCGGGGCAGGGGTTGGAGCTGGAAGAGCTTTAAGGTCCTTCCCAAGCCAAACCATTCTATGATTCCCAAGGGACCTCTGGGGGCAGGCAGTGAGGTTCCAGCCTCTCTAGAGGATGCTCTAATTCAGATAGACTCACTGGGAGAGCTCATCATTTCCAAACACACCCAGAGGGCTTTTCTCACAGGAAGAGGCTGCATTATCTGAGTGAATCTGGCACCCAGGGGTGACACCTCTTGGCCTGGGACTTTGCCATTTTTAAGCTGCAAGTGTGAATGGAAATGGGGAAGAATATGTACTGCAGAGAGGAGCAGAGCTGCACCAAGTATTTGCCGTTGACAATTTATCTAGCAGCTTCCTCCTCTATCTTCTCTGTTACATTGACTGAAAGCCTTCCAGAGCCCAGGAATTAGTTTCTCCTTCGTGCCCAGTTGATGTACTCCAGTTGAGGTCTTATATTTGCACAAATAGACTGTGTATAATCAGCTCCATTTTTGCCCAGTGGGGTAGAAAGAGCAAGTTAAATGGCCAGAAACAAGGTGGATTAATTGTTCGGAGCAGGCGCGACATCCTTTTTTCTCCAATGAGAGTCACATTCATAGATCTTTCAGTAGAAGGACACGGCCAGGGAGGAAAAGAACAGCCCTGTTCCTGGAATGGGAATGTGGTACTCACAAGGCTGTGAGTGTAGGTGCGGGATGAATTTTGGGTGCCGTGTTCATTCAGTCCCTGGCTGGATCAATGGGCTGTGGCCAATGGGATGAGGTTCAACAAGTGCCAGGTTCTGCACTTGGGCCACAACATTCCCCTGCAACGCTCCAGGCTTAGGGAAGAGCGACTGGAAACTGCTCATGGGAAAGGACCTGGAGGTGGTGGTTGATGGAGCTGAACATGAGCAGCTTGTGCCCAGACACTACAGGAGAGACGTTGAGGTGCTGGAGCGGGGCCAGAGAAGGGCACCGGAGCTGGTGCAGGGCCTGGAGCACAAGTGTGATGGGGAAGGGCTGAAGGACCTGGGGGTTTAGTGTGGAGAAGAGAAGGCTCAGGGGGGGACCTGATCGCTCTCTGCAACTGCCTGACAGGAGGATGGAGCCAGGAGGGGGCTGGTCTCTGCTCCCAAGGAACAAGGGATGGGACAAGAGGAACCGGCCTCAAGCTGCCCCAAGGAAGGTTTAGATGGAGCTGAGGAACAATTCCTTGCCCAGAGGGTGCTCAGGCATTGGAACAGGCTGCCCAGGGCAGGGCTGGAGTCACCGTCCCTGCAAGTGTTCACAGCCCGTGTAGCCGAGGCCTCAGTGCCAGGGGTTAGTGGTGGCCTTGGCAGGGCTGGGAATGGTTGGACATGATGAGCTTGAAGGGCTTTTCCAGCTGAGTTAATTCTGCGATACTGTGATTCTATGAAGCAAAGCTCAGCCTCATCCTCCCATCCAGCAGCTGCCAGGACATGATCATTCCCATGCAGCAGATCAAGGGCTGCTCCAGGTCAGAGCTAATGCAGCAGCTGGTTCAGCCCATCCCCTTCGCATAATGGCAGAGAAGATCCTTCCCCAGCCGTGCTCCTGCCCTCCTTGTGCCCTGTGTCACGCATGAGCTTCTCTCAGAGCTGCCTTTTCCAGCCTCTCTCACTGCTGCAATCAGCCAAAGAGGATTTTATTTGAATAAAAAAGGTTTTGTTAAACCTGACCAGTTCCACCAAATCACATCGATCACTGTATTTTACCTCCTAGTTAGAACAAATGGAGTTTTCAGCAGACCAAAAGGCCAAATAGTGAGGTTTTACCCACCTCAGCCAGCCAGAACTCAGTGCTGGAACTGGAAATTGTATTTGGTTTGTACCTTAAAACAAACAAAATTGCCTAATAGAGGTCCTGAGTCATGCTGAAAAATGAATGCTCCTGAAAGGTTCTTCACGTGATGATAACATCAGTGCAAACAAGAGCCATTAATAACCTGCTTAATCGCTTATTGCATTGCACATGTATTTGTCATTAGCTGTAACAATGAGATATTAATATTATTGCTATTTAATTTAGATAAAAGGTTGGACATCTGCAGTTATTCATGATTATAGATTATTCATTAGATTATAATTATTGTCATTATTCTGTATAAAACAGGGGCAGGTCAGACAGGGCCTTGGGCAACCTGGTCTAGTGGGGGGTATCCCTGACCGTAGCAGGGTGTTGGAACTGGATGATATTAAGGTCCTTTCCAACCCAAACCATTCTGGGATTCTATGATTCTAAATACTCTGGGGTTTGGAGTGGGCTTTTTAGACCAAAAACGTGTGTATCTGTAGCTGCGCTGATTAATCTGGTCTGAAGGTTGGGGTACAACTCCTCGTGTACCCCTGAGAGATCTCCCCACCATCTCCTCTGCACAGGGGCACGGTCTGACCAGACCAAGCTCTTGGGGAGGTTTGCAAAGCTAAAAGTCATCCTTCAGGCCATGAGGTGCCCTCATGTAACCAGCCTTGCCCTTTGCACTGCAGTTTCTGTCAGTCTCCCAGTGCGAACATCACTATGTAAATGAGAGAAATTACAAAGAAAAGTCATTTCACCTATTTAGGAGGTTCTTTTTTTCCTTCTCTTTTGCCTCTGAAGCTGCAGCGCACACAAACCTGTCCAGGACTCTCATTCTGCAAGCATCACTTAACAGGGAAATTGTTTTATTTGTGTTTGTGTTTTGAATCGAAGCCTAATGATGTGCAGGGTTTCCATCCCATTTTATTTGATTAACCAAGGACTGAGCACTTCTCATCTCTGCTCAGGACAAAACACACTCAAGAGAGGAGTTCCAGCTTGTACCTTTGTCCTCTACAGGCTGCAATACCAAGACCTGCTCATGTAATGGCAACATGCAGATGTTTCTCACTGCCCTTGGACGTAGTCCTGTGTTCAGGTGCAGACTCTGATGTGGTGGGGGCATGGGAAGGAGAACCCCAAGGCTAGGTGCAAACCCACAGCCCAGCAAACCTCCCCGAGTATCCCACAGCAGGGATAAACATCATGGACTGTGGTTTGTGAGGGCTAATGCAGTGCTTGCTTCCGAGGGAGATGCTCCAAGCTTGCATTTGCATGGTACCAAGAAACTGGAACCTCCCTTCTCCAAGCTGCCATTGGGTAGCTGGAAGAGCTGTTTGCTCCAGCAATCCCCCTGCTTTCTGATGTGTAAGAGGCCCAGAATTGGACCTGCAATCTTCCTAGGTGTCCTCCTCATGCTTTTCTGAGGAGTTTGTCTGTCTCCATTCTTCAGTGGGGAGCAGGACACCACCAGGGAGGGCAGGAAGACATGCCCAAGCTGGAGGAAGCAGTGGTGTAATAATACTGCTTTTGTCTTCAGTATTACCAAGTCCTAACACCCAGAACTCATTTCTCTCTGCCTACATACCATAAAACTCCTTCCTGGGAGCATCACCTGGATTCCTGGAAGCACTTTGCCCCTGTGCTGGCCTCTGCTCTAGGAAAAGAGCCTGAAACTGCTCATCCGAGAACCACCTGCAAAGGACGCAGCCTCCAAAACTCCAGCAGTCACTTTCTAAAAGCTGTGGAGGTTGTTTTCTGAAACATGTGACTTTTTCAATGGAAAAATTGCCAGATTCTCATTTTTTAACTAATTTTGTGAGCTTTTGAAGCTGGAGGGGAAGTGTTATTTTTAAGTTTTATCAGCAGTTACTGAACTGAAAGCTGAATCTCATCACATGCCTTTGAGTCCTGAAACTTTAATAAAACCACAGCTATTCCACAACTTCCAGTAAAACTTGGAGAGGTGATCTGTGACCACGTGAATTACCTCAGGAAGCCTTCTCTTAAATTCTCAAATGTTATTTTTTCTGCCAGCTTTAAGTTTCTCTGGATACCAGAAATGATCCTACTAAATAACAGTGAGATTTCAAGTTTGTTTGTTGGTCATTTAATCCACTCCTTTTGTAAGGAAATGGAAAGGGCACAAGGAGTATGAGGACTGTAATATAGTCTTGGAAAGCTGTCATTCTCCAGCTCTTGAGTGTGATGGATATACAATAAGCTCAGTGTCCTGCTGCAAGGTGGGAGGAGGTGGGTGGAGATGAGGGTGGTCATAGGGCTTAGAATATTCTTTGCTGGAGTATAAAGTAGATTACAAAGGAAGATTGTATCATTGTCATTTTACAGTAGGAAAACAGAGGTACACTTCTTGCCATGTTTTTCCATGGCCTTCCTCTCTCTTCTGTTGACACAGACATCCCAGAGAGCCCAGACCCTGTAGGAAATCCTCAAGTACCAGTCAGAAAGCAGGTTGAGCTCCAGTGTTGGTTGCCAGAGTATGGCTTGTCCCATTTGTGTGCTTGGTGCTCACTGTCATGGAATCATGGAGTGGTTTGGGTTGGAAGGGACCTTAAAGCTCATTCATTTCCACCTGGATACATAGACACCTTCCCCTAGAGCAGGTTGCTCCAAGCCCCTGTGTCCAACCTGGCCTTGAACACTGCCAGGGATGGGGCAGCCACAGCTTCTCTGGGCACCAGTGCTCAAAAAACACTGTTAAAATAATGCTTTGCTCCTTTCACCTGAGGATTTCAAAACACTTTGCAGACACCAAACACACCTTAGCAGCTCTCCCTGCACTTGGTGACCATGACTGCTCAAGAGAATCATCTCAGTGAAGCAGAGATAGGCTTTTGCTTTCTTCCCTGGTGAGATGAAGGGTTGACTTGACCTACATCCCATGGCGTCTGCAGGAGCTTCTGGTGGGGAGAAGTTCATTAGGATCCCTCTCTTGCCTCACAGAGATTGGAACTGGGCCTTACCCACTTTTTTTGACTATCATTAATAGTCTGAGCCCTTTATGAGACTGGAGAAGTCAGTGCACTGGGTGAAGCGTCAAGGGAGCCATGGTTGTCATTTCAGGTATCTTCTGAGCGAGACCCAGACTAGTCTAGCTCTGCTTATGGCCTGATGTGGCCTTTGCAGCTCAGGCCTGGGTGGCCACGTGTCATCTCCATTCCCTTGGGACACATCACAGCCAGCCTGTTCCTGTTTCTTCAGAAACTCCGAGGAAAGGAGAGCAAGGAAATACCAAGAAAAGAAAGAAAGAAAGAAGATGAAAGATGGCATTTCTCTCTCGAGGCAATGCAAGAAATAAAACAGAATCCTCCTTCGTTCTCCTCCCCCTCCCCTCTTTTTTTTTTCCAAATTAACATATTTGTTTCTTTTCTTGGCCTAGAAGATGGTTTTGTGCCCAGAAAGATGTAATATACTCCTCCATTTCTGGCTGACGGCTTCTGAAGTGTGCCGGGGAGCTCTTCCTTTCAGCTCCAGCTCTTTGGTAACAGATGCCTGACTGGCACTGAAGCACAGGGCTCCTGCACTGTGGTCCCAAGCACTTCCCCAGGCTGCTTCAGGCAGTTTAGCTCAAAAACAAGGCTGGGACAAAGGCAGTGGCAGCCTAAAGTGGTGGGTATTGGGGACGTCTCGATTTATCCAGCTCTTAAAGCAACAGATGGGGACTTATTGCTCAAAAAGGGAATGGTGCTCTGTCTGCTTTTCCCAAACTCTGAAGAAGAGTGGTGACAAAGGGTCTGTCTTGAGTGGCTGCCCTCTTGGGACAGCCCCAACAGACACAGCATCCAGGGCAGATTAGAGGATGACAGGATTTGTTCCGCCTGCTGAAGCTCTCCACCCCAGCCTCACCTCAACCACGTCAGTGCTTCAGAACTGACGCAATAAGATGAGAAGTGATATAGTAAATGAGGAATGGGGAAGCTTGGAGAGAAACTGGTCTAAAGATAGAAGCTGTTGGAGCTGGTGCAGCTACAGAAGTGCCTATTTAATCTGAATCTTGACCACAAATTTAGCAGGTTAAATTTTAGAGCCTCAATTCCCTTTGTAGACTGGAAATAATGCAGGAGCTCTTGTACGGCTCTTGCTTTGGGATACTGGAGCAAAAAAACCCAGACATTCTCCCAAAGCTGAAAGCTGAGAAGAACCCAGCACCATGACTATTACATTTCCTTCATGGACTATAGTCATAATGCCAAGCAAGACTACACTGAAACCTTTAAAATCCCCATCCATTTCCTGAAACACTCTGCTCAGGGTTGAGCAAAGTGGCTAAATCTATATCCACTGGCAGCAAAGTCAGAAGTATGGGACTAAATATATCTCAGCCCTGCAGCCTCCTTCCAGAGAGGGGAAGAAGGAAATAAATAAGAAGATGGAATGAATGAAGGGCTTGAGCATTCCCAAAAGTCATTTCTTCTCACGTTATAAAATATAGACGACATTTATGAGCCTAATACCAATATTGATGTTTGCAGAGACATTTGTTCAGTGCTTGAAGTAAATACCTTCTCGATCGATGTGAATAAATGCATCTGGGTTTTTGTTGTGTGTCGGGTTTATATCTGGAGAAGAACTGGAAATATCTTTTCTTTTTTATTTCTTGCCTCCTTAAAAAGTTTCAGATATTGAGTCCTGACCCGACCACGGAATGGGCAGATGATGGGTGAGACAAAAACAGGAACCAATGTGTGCAAGGATTTTACTAGACATCCGGTCGGTTTTCTTTTCCTGCAGCACCCCACAAATCATTTCCATGGGTCAGAACAGTTAAGTTCATAATAGGGAAAATATGGGTAAGGGGTTGAGTATTATTTGACTAGCTCCAGTGTAGAAAAATGTAAATGTGAGATTCCTAGGCTCAAAAAGTCTACCCCTTTTTGCTGCACAGAGAGATGGTCCCATTCCTACATGTTATTCCTTGACTCAGCTCACTTAACTGGAAGAAAAATCACCCACTAATGAAAATGCAACGGGAATAGAGGGGAGGTGGGAATAGTCCTACCTTGTTTGGAGACAGACAGATGTTCTGGCTTGACCTTGGAGTGGAGCCTTGGTTTAATGGTACAATCACCAGCTGTGCTGCCAGTTCCAGAGGTGGAGCCTTCCACAAGCCCCATCTCCAGAGCAATCTCTGGGGTTTGAGTGAAGGCTCAGCGTGGTTGCTTAAAAAATTGAAGACCTTTGTATTAATACTCAATATTTTATGGGCTCAAATAGGAGGATCCTGACTCTGAACTTCTGCAAAGCTCCAGCGCTGAACCTTTGGGTGGAATTACAGTTCTTGTGGATATTGCTTGGGGGAGACCAAACAGGAGTTTGGACAGAACAGGGGAAATAAACCTCTGCTCACATAAAGTGGAGCTTTCCCAGGGTGCTAACACAGTGGACAGGGCCTCATTATAAACTATACAGTATAAACTATACCTTGAATAAGTCTGGGCTTTCCTGCTAAATCTGCATCAAAGCTGAGCCTGTTTCTGCTGACGTTGAGAGCCGTTATCCAAGAGGTGTGATTCATGTTGAGATTGCTGATATCTTTTCTTCAGTTTAAATTTAAGCTGGAATTTAACTTGTCCTAATAGGGAAGGACTAAATGTGACCATACTGTTTCCGTACAACTCGGCTTCATCTGAGTCAGTACATTTATCATCTGTAGCTGTCATGCAGGGAGACTTGTGTGCTGAGGAGTCTTGGAATGAGAAATTGCATCCAGAGTTATTTTATATGCAGCTCTTGTTTGCCAGAAAGCTGGTTTTACATGACCAGCATATTTGTATTAAAGAAAGTAAAAGGTCACCAGCAACCCAGCAGTCTCATGCTTGGTCTGAGCTCGGTCATTTGGTACAGACAACACCTAAAGCAGCACTACCAAGATGAGAGGATTTCGAAGCAATCACACAGGGAGCATGAGAAAGCAGCACTGTTTGCAGAGCCTATTTTATTTTCTTATAATGGAATTGTAACAAGTGGAAAAATTCTATAGAGAGCCCAGAGTAGTCAGGGCTTTCCAGGCACAGAGAAACAGCATATCCTACCCTGTAGGTTGATAAGGTAAAGATTAATCAAATACATAATCCCCACTGTTTCCTTTGGATCACAGTTTTAATGTCTGCATATTGTTAGTCTTATAAAAGGGCTTGACTTTGTGATGGCAGAAGAAAGAGGTTGGAAAGAGATCTTTGATCATCAAAGTCTCCAGGCAGTGTATGACTGCACTGCAACTCCTGGCAGGGGATCCTGAGCATTTCCTTTGCTTTTGTAAAGAGAACCACTTTTCATGTCCATTGTGATGGTACTTGAGTGACATTTAGTGACAGGCGGTGGGTGAAGAAAGGCTTCCCTAGGAGCAGCCAGTGGCTCTGCTTCATCCCCATCCTCAGCACAGTCCCCTCCCTCATCCTCCCTGGTGGCTGCAGCCGAATCAAAGCTCCTCAGCTTTCAGCAGCTCAGGTATTACTTTCTCCAAGGAAACCTGTGGAGCCAGTGCCACTGGGGAAAGTCTGACCTATGAGTTGGGGTTGCACATGGAGCCTTTTGCTTCAGCCTCACACCTCTGGGCAGGTTGTTCAGATCTGCCCTACAGACCTCCTGCTACAATAGATGAATTGATTTCGAAGCAAGCAAGAATTGCAGTGATTGTCTTGTAGGTTTTCTACTGGGGCAATCGAATCTTTCTCTTTATGATGTACTTCTAACATCCTCGTAGCCATAGAAACTGGGGGAATTTATAGGCACCACACGGCTTCTTTGGCTAAATCTCTGTCGGTAAATAGCAGCTTGCCAGGGAATGTTTTTGGGTACCAAAACGTGCTCGTCCTTACAGTGATGTTGAGAGTGTGCTCCTTGGCACAGCACCCTCCCCATGTCCTGGGCACTGCTGAGGCTGAGCATGAGTTCAGCTTTGCTGGCAAGGGGCAGTTTGCAAGAGGGAGTTTAGCAGCATCAATTGGGTTACAGGCTCTTCGGAGGGCGAAGGAGACTTGGTCTGTCCCTGGCTGGTGCAGAGGATGCACTTTGCTGGCATCCCATAGAAGTGCCACAGCATGGCACTCGTTGCTATTTTGTCACCGTCACTAGTGGGACAAGAACATCTCCTCCTCAGTAGATCATCTTCATAGCAAGTCTACTGGATATTGGGGCTGTTTGTCCATTTGTACAATATACCACATATAAAGATCTAGTTCTGGATATATCCACATGCAAACGGACTGTCTAAGCGGGGAGGCTTTGATCCAGTTTGTTAGAAATCATTTACAGCTTTGTCATGGTTTAAGCCCAGCCGGTAACTTGGAACCACGCAGCCGCTCGCTCACTCCTCCCTTTATTCCTCCCCCTGATCCCGGAGGGATGGGGAGGAGAATGGGAGGAACGTAACTCCCAGGGGTTGAGATAACAGCACTCCAGTAACTAAGGTATAATACAAACCACTACTGCTACCAATAATAATGATAAGAGAAATAACAAGGGAAAAGGACACAACCGCTCACCACCCGCCGACCGATACCCAGCCCGACCCGAGCAGCGATCTGGGCCTTCCGGGTAACTCTCCCCAGTTTCTATACTGGGCATGACGTGCTGTGGTATGGAATAGCCCTTTGGCCAGTTTGGGTCAGGTGTCCTGTCTCTGCTTCCTCCTGGCTTCCCCTCCTCTCTGGCAGAGCATGAGACTGAGAAAGTCCTTGGTCACAGTAAACATCACTGAGCAACAACTAAAACCATCAGTGTTATCAGCGTTGTTCCCAGACTGAAAGTCAAACACACAGCACTGCACCAGCTACTAAGAAGGAGAAAAATGGCTGCAGGAGCTGACCCAGGACAAGCTTAAGACTCTAAAATTATACTTATCTCTAAAGTGAATTTGAATTCAAATCCAAGACACATCAAAAAACCCCATTTGAACCTGAAACTTTTGACATGGAAAATCAGGTTTCGGATTTTCCTATGTATTTCCAGAAAAAACACCTGCTTCTCTCATGCTCTTCAATACTAGTCAGAAAAAGTGATGTCAAAACCCAAATAACTTTTAACAAAAAGGCAAAACTCTCCTGTGAAAGAAGGGGTGGGAGGGAACATGTTACAAGCAGCTCTATTCAAAACAGAGGTTTTTTAGCTACTTCATCACAAAAAGGCTGTGAAAAAAGCTAAGGGCTGTAGATCCTTTTTACGATCACATAACTCAAGAAGAGCTGATTAAGTTCTTCTGAAGTGTGGAAAACATCTGAGAAATGTCAAACCAATAGAGGTATTTCTGGTGTAACTGTTTTAAGCAACTGACAACAAAGGTTTAGTGCAGAAACACTGTCTCAGTGGTGCGATGGAGCTCCACATTGGCAAGGCTGGGGAAATACTGAAAGACAATTCCTAGCTAGCTGTCTTTTCCATGACTGGCAGTCATTTGGCCATGTGTGTTTCCCTGCCTGAGATGCTAGAAAAAGAAGTAACTGAACTGCCTAGAATCAGGGGATCTTTAATCTTTAAAAAACTAACATCATCCAATGGAGGAGAAAGCAGTTTCCTCAGAGAATCACAGGCTGCTTTGGGTTGGAAAGGACCTTAAAGCTCCTCCAGCTCCAACCCCTGCCACGGGCAGGGACACCTTCCACTAGAGCAGGTTGCTCCAAGCCCCTGTGTCCAACCTGGCCTTGAACACTGCCAGGGATGGGGCAGCCACCACTTCTCAT
>NW_009916087.1:110897-136892 GCF_000696875.1 Nestor notabilis
CTCTGAGGTCTCCAGCAGCTTCTCTTCTCCAGGCTGAACAGCCCCAATGTTCTCAGCCTGTCTCCATACGGGAGCTGCTCCAGCCCCTGCTCATCCTCGTGGTCTCCTCCGGAATCTCCATGTGTACACAAGTAACCCAACCCAAGTCAACAAGAGCTCTTGTTTGTACAAGAGCTGCGCTCAGCAAACACAATGTTAGAGGCTTGCCCAGAGAGAGCAAGCAGACACATCTGCTTGCTCTTGAATCTTGGCTTGAGCTGCAAAACACTGCCCTGGAATTGCTCCACGAGAAGGGGGCACCCTGCTGAAAGCTACATCTCAGCTTGCACCCAGAGAGCACCCCTGGGAGCAGCCAAGGAGCTGGCATTTCTGATCTAACAGGAAAACCTCACTGGTGTGGTGGTAGAGGCTTCGGTTTCCTCTGGACACATGCAGGCTCTGCCTCGGTTGGTACCTTTGATGTCCCAGGAATATTCTCCAGGATTAAGACAGGTCAATGTGTCAGGAGACTTCACAACTCTTATATCAGGGAGGTGGAAAGCAAATGGCCCCATCACTGTCATCAGAGGTTGTCCCAGCTGCAGATCTGTGCCTGAGGAATTCATGGAGAGTGCCAGTGGCCACAAGCTTAGAGCTCACCAAGGACCATTCAGATGGCTTGGCATCCCTGGAAACATCTGAACCCTGCTGACACACATGTGCAGTTAGGAGCTAAGGGAAAGCAGAGTTTGAACATGCCCTTCTTGCAGTGCAGGTATTCCTAAGTCAGGTGCAGCTATTTCTCAGTCAGGTGTGGAGGGAGGGGATGCTCCTTCAGTTTATCATTGTTTTCTTCCTTTATTATTAAAGCATCTTAAAAGTTGTGGTCACATCATATCCCCAGCTGATTTCTACTGTGACTTTTCATCCTTGATCCACTGCTGTCCCTTAGTTTACCAACATGATTTACACAAGCAAGAGGCGAGAGTCATCTCATACTAAATGAGTTCGTTACCTCTGATTAGGTTACTTTGCAAGTGACTTTTTGGCCTTCTGGATTAAGTGTTTCTCATGTCCTCAAAGCCCAGACTTGTCACACTACGGTGCTGGGATGGAGAAGGATCCATACATTATTATATACAGGATCAGAGGCCTTTTGAAGCAGTGCAGAGCTGGGTACTTCCTTCCTAAGGGAATTGCTTTTCCCTCTTGGACCAAGTTCTGTTTAACTGCACCTTCTGGTTTTCCAGATCAGCCACTCGAAGTGATTAGTTGCTTTCTGCACAGAGAGAGGAGGCTGAGGTTAAACTCTGAGACAGCTTCAGGCTTTGGAATAACAACCCTCCAGCATTTGCTGTTGTCAGAATAGAGGTTTGAGATGAGATGAAGTTTGAGAGCTGTCGCTGGAGGCCACTTTGCAATATTTTGCATCCCAGGGCTGCAATATGGGTTTTGTCTCCTGAATTTCAATAACAGCCTCTCGGGAGCAGAAGAGCAGCTTTGGCAGAGATGTGTTTGCCACCTGCTTGTGGCTTCAAACAATACTGCAAACAGCCAAGCCTGTGTGGGATGTGCAGCTCCTGTGGATGTCTGCAGGACACAGAGCGTTACCTCGGAGTGTGACCAGTTGTGTTCATACACAGGATCCCTGCACATTCTTTCCATGCTCTTTCACACAGCTCTTGGCACAGGAACTGTTCTATTCTGTGCTATTTAAAACGCAAGGTCAGGCTCTTCAAATGGCCATCTGCATGGTTCATATTCCCTGGGGATTATTTGTACTTACTTGCCACTGGGTAGATGCTAAATCCAGATGTTCAGAAATCCTGCAAATTCATCCGCCCATCAAAAGTAATAAATTCTGACCAAGTAATTTCTTCTACAGCCATATTGCTCTAACCCAAGATCAGAAAGAGGTGTTTGAAAGCCCCCGTGGTTCTAATTGCAGTGCTGGAGGGTGAATACCTGCAGATAATGGAGCATCCCTGTACAGGAACACAAAAGAGAGGTGCCAAAGCTGGTTATTTTAGCACAAATGTGGAGCTGTGTGTTGTGCTGCCAGGCAGATCTGCCTTTAACCATCAACCTCCAGTGAGGAGGGCCAGGCATTAGGTCTAGGTTTTCTCTCCTGCGTGTCCTGGACACTGGGTGTATGAAAGCAGGACTTGGGAACAAAGCAAGATTTGCTTAATAAACTGCACAGAGAGCAAAACTGTGATGTTTGAGGTGCATTTCTCCATGGGGAAGCGCACAGAGAAGGCAGGAGATGGCTCTGTTAAGCCTGGCTCAGTCAGGCCGGTTTCCTGATGTTAGAAAGTCAGGGGCAGGAAGAAGGATGAAGGGGATGAACACTGGCTGGTTGTAACAGCCCCGTCCGTTCTACACAGCTCCAGCAGGACTGTTGCTCCATCTTTACCAGGCAATTTATGTCAGTGTTTTATTGGCCTCATCACAAAAAAGTTTTCCCTGATGTCAAACCCAAATGTCCCTTGTTAGAAACTACGTCCTACCCCAGAGCTCCTTCATAGCACACAGGTCACAGGGGCTGCATAAGGTATTACTTCATCATGGCAAACCCAAGAGGAGGAGACTTCGTGCAATACCTTTCCTCCAGCTCTGTGCTTATACAATACTGAGCACAACAGGGACTTAATCCAGGTTGATCTGTAGGCATTCTTGTAATAAGCATGATTAATAACAAGATAACACATTTCTTTCATTGCTTTCCTCTGGCAAAAATAAGTCAAAGCACAAGAATGAAAAGATTTTGCAGCTCTAAGAGTGTCAGGGTACAGATTGCGGCTAGTTGTAGGCACACAGCAGCCATGAGCTCAAAATATGCAGCAGCAGATTTTTGGGCTCAGAAATGATGAAATGTCCCTTTTTCTATCAAGAAAAACCATAGAAAATATCCTTAAGGAGGGGCTGCCCTCGGGCTTGAGAAGAGGAGGGTTGGTTTCTGCTTTTTGCACTTTTCTTAGGAGTATAAAAAGCTGAAATCCCAAATTCATGGTTGACTTATTCTCCCTTTCTTCATGTTTCTTGTTTGTTTGCCAAGGTTTAGAATACAAAGGGAAACCCATTAATATGAAACTCTCCAAACTCCCACAAAACATCCAGAAAATAGATAAACATGACTGAGCTCTCTTCCAGCACAACTGGAATCTGTATTAGCTCCTAAATGCAGCTTTGCTGTTCCCATTCTCCGAGCACTGCACATCTATTTACTGCTCCATTGTAGTCATCCTGTATCTTCTCCCACGTTCACTAATGCATTTTGCTACTTGTGAAAAGAAGGAAATCAAATATTTGCCTGATGTAAATCAGGATAAAGAGCTGATTTACAAAAAGTGTTTCCTTCTGGAAATCATGAGCTGGCAATTGCAGTTCCTGTCAACAGAAGGTGATTTCAGCCATGGAAATCACCTGTAATCCAGATAACCCAGCTATTCAGGAAGGATTTTAAAGCATCCAAGGGCACCCTCTGTTACAGCCCAGATGCCTCCACCATGAGATCCCAAGACACAGGTAATTCCTGTGAATTGTTCTTCTTTCCACATAAATAAATCCAGTTTGGCTGGGGGTTGAGGGAATCCCTTGAGGCCATGGGTGGGGAGTATCTTGACCTCCCTGGCCATTGTGGTGTCTTCAGAACACGCATCCAGGAGCTGTTCTTCATCCTACTAATAAAAATGGTGGCGAATGGGATATGCAATGGATGTGTCTCACTGGAGCAAAAGGCTGGTCCTGGCACAGTCAGAAGCAGGAGGTTTGCTGTGATCTTAACCTCCATGAACTTCCCAGAGTGTCAGCAACCCCTTTGCAGCTGAGGCAGGGCCCAGCTCAGCTTTCAGCTTAAGCTTATTGCTTATCCTTCTTTCAGCTGAAATGATGCTGTGTCTGATGGAGTTGCTGAGTTTGGGATGGGGTTATGTACAAAAAGCAGACTAAGCAATAACCGAGAGACACGCAGTGCTACCCAGCCCCACACCCAACTATTTCTATTCTCCTCTGACTAAAGCCAGCTCCAGAAGATGAAATAGAGATGTCTTAGTGCCCAGGAACAGCACTGGCTCTGGGTGGTGAGTGCAGGGGAAGAAAGTGGGGGATGCTACTTGGAAGATGCAGCACAGCAAAGGAGGTGCAAGGGAGCCAGTACTCCAGGGGCAGGGATAAGGGTACTGTGTGTGCTTTGTGGTGGCCATCCTCATGGACCCGCTGGCTCAAGGGTGCAAGGTTGCACCTCCTGTGAGCCCCAAAGCTGTGAGCCCCAAAGCTGTGAGCCCCAAAGCTATGGCAGTTCAGCTGCTTTTGACACAGTGCCATGGTTTAACCCCAGTTGGGAACTAAGCACCAGGCAGCAGCTTGTTCATTGCCCTCCTGGCCTGGTGGGATGGGATGAGAATCATAAAGAAGGTAAAATCTGTGGGTTGAGATAAGAATAGTTCAATAGTAGAAATAAAGTAAAATATAATGATAATAACAATAATAATAGGAAAAAGAGAGGAATGAACTCCAAGAAACCCAAGTGATGCACAACACAGTTGTTCACCACCCGCTGACTGATGCCCAGCCCAGCCCTGAGCACCAATTGGCCCCTCCCGGGGGCCAAACCCCCCCAGTTTCTACCCTGAGCCTGACATTCTGTGGTTCGGAACAGCCCTATGGCCAGTTCAGGTCACTGTCCTGTCTCTGCTCCCTCTCCCAGCTTCTTGTGTCCCTCTCCACTGCAGAATCCTTGGTTAAGAGCAGCACTACTGAGCAACTACTAAAACATCGGTGTGTTACCAGCATGACTCTTATCCTAAACCGAAACCACAGCACTGTACCAGCTCCTAGGACGAAAACTAACTTATCCCAGCCCACACCAGGACACACAGCTCTTCACAGCGCGGGATTGCCCTTCCTCCGTGCAGCCGCGGCACAACCCAGCTCCAAACCCAAAACACAGCGCTCCGGTAAGGCAAGAACAAGCCCGGCCATGTGGAGCCACAGAGAGAAGCGAAGGGCAGCGCATGGGGAGGGTTTATCCCGGCACGGGTCTGCCCTGGGAGAGGAGGATGCTCAGGGTTGGGGGAGCCGGGACCGCCCGGTCCCCGGCAGAGGGTGGCAGAGCTCCGCGCTCAGAGCCAGAGGTTGCAGCCCGGCCGCAGGAGCAGAACCCTGCGGGCTGGAGGCCAATGAAGCCGGGGCTGACCTGTGCTGTCACGGCCCCAAACGCTGCTGAGCCCCTGGGCTTTGAGCCAGCCTGGTCCTGCAGGAAGGTGGAGGAGCTGAAATGTGAACCTGGAGCCTCCCTAGGAGGCAGAAATGAAGGGAGCGGTGCTGCTGTAGCACAGAGGTGCTCGGGCTGCCCTCTCCCACCGCAATCTGCGGCAGTCAAATAACCAAACATCACCCATGGCTCTGGCTTAGCCCTTCAAAGGTGTTCTTGGAGCCTTCACCATACAGAGAACCCTCTGGAAAAGGGCCCTGTGTTGACTACAGGTTATTTCCATTTCCAGGGATGCCTTGTTCTCATTAGGTCTTCCCATTTTGGAAAAAGAAGGAGTTTTTCCTGCAATACTGGTTCATTACACGTCCCTCCCCAGCTGTAGCAGTAAGGTACAGTTCATAGTGCTCTCAGCAAGAGACCTCAGAAACATTCACCTTGGATGGGTGTATTTGTGTATTGGTTTGTATTTGTGGTTTTAGGTACAGCGTGATCATGGGGAGGAGGAGAAGAGGGGTAAAGCTCCTTAACTTCAATAAATACCTTTTGGACTTCCCTCCATACAGGCTCCATCATCTGCCTTTCTTGAGGAGACCTTCCCTCCCCTGCCAAAACCAGAAAACAAACCTGGTTTTCCTGATGTAGGTGCCAGGTCTCACATTATCACTGCCCAGTTTGCACAGCCCTTTCCAGATTGCCTGGGAAGCTGGGCTGAGCATCACTCAAGTTTAAAGCCTAAAATGATATTTAAGTTTCTAGATCAGTCACACTGCTTCTGCTCAGCCTGCAAAAGGCATTTACATCCTTTAGAAACAAGTGTTTTGACTGTGGGTTATGTAGAGTACACATCACCAATTGAAATGTAATAGCTTCTGTGTTACTGAGCTCATTTCTGCGTTGCTGTGGCTTATGTCTTTATGTCTGGGACATTAAATCATCCCTAGGGTCTCGTGTTTTCTTACATCCTCCAGCACTGTTTCTTTTATGGTAGACTAAGTCCCTGTATGGGAGATTAAGTTTTACAGTGTGATGCCTTGATCCAGGCTTTTGTTACCACTGATAGTTCTGTAGAATTCCACTTGCCCGTGGTGGAAAGCTCGGCTCTGGGAAATGACAACATTGCTCCAGGTTGCCACACATCAACCTCAATCTTTCCAAACGGGGGTTTAGCTACAAATAGCCAAAGGTGCCCAGCATCACCTCGGCATGAAGCGGGACACTGGGAGGAAAGAGGAAGGTATGGAAGTGTTTGGGACTCTTTTCTACTCTCTGTTTAGCATTTCTTGAATCATCTCAACACCAGGGCTTTGACACTGGCCCTGCAACATACTTCTGTGTGGCTGAGATACATTCAACAGGCACAGACTGGAAATGAAGGTTGTGGCCACCGGGAATTTTTCAGTGAATTTCCCTTTGCTGTTTTTGTCAACACTGAGAAATGCCAGTTTGTGACACCCAAAAGAGGCAGCTCTGGCGCTTTGCTTGACTTGAGATTTGTTCTGAGAGAAATGCTGCCATAGTGCAAACATTGCAGCTTGAAATAGGAGGCTCTGGGCATTGAACCGGGGCTTTCTGGTCAAAAAAATATAGTTTATTTTGATTAAGAAAAAGTAATTTAGAAGCTGAAACCAAACTAATGGCAGCTTTTTGATTTATTCTTGCTTGAATCCCTCTCCTCCCACCTCAGGAGGAGGACTTGCATTTGGTTTATTTGATTCCCAACCATTTTTGCCATAGCTTGAGACAGAAGAATGTTTTGCTGTTGCAGAGATGTCCCTGGGATAAAGCTCAGTCTCTCTCCTTTGGCTCAAGGGAACAGCACTGCACTTCCCCAGGCACGGCAGTAATGGAGCCAGTCAAGCAAGATGGATTGTTGTGACCTCCTGTGACTGCTGCTGTCATGTGCAGATGTAGGGGACCCTACTGCACTCCTCTACTTGCAAGCTTGTTGATCCATTCTCTTTCTACGTCTCCCTGCCTCATTGCCTTCAGCTTTGTAACTGCCCTGCCAACGAGCTCCTCGTTATACAAGTCCCCAAACACATTCCTTAGAAAACAAGACCAAAAAGGAAAACATATTTAGCTCTAATGATGCACACAATCTCTTTGTGTTGAGATCTATTGCAGTTTAATGAGCAAAGGAGTTGCAGCCCTGTTGGGAGGACGAGCAGGGTATGTGGCTTCTCCAGCACACCTTCTCTAAGGAGACGTGACTCAGGCAAAGGTACAAGTGACCTGAAGGAAACATACTGCCAGGCTTGGCATTCAACTAGGAAATATCAGTTATTATGGACAAGTGGGACATGGTGGAGCCTTAAGGTGGGACTGGAAAAGACAAATGGGGACCAGGTTTCCTGCAGCAGTCTGCACCAATGGGTGAATTATCACAGAATCATAGGCTGGTTTGGGTTGGAAAGGACCTGGTTGCAACCAGGCAGGGACACCTTCCACTAGAGCAGGTTGCTCCAAGCCCCTGTGTCCAACCTGGCCTTGATTTATGCTATTGCAAAATGCTTGCAACAGTGGGAACTGCAAGTCCAAGTATCCCAGCAGATGTAAACTAGAACAGTCACTGAATCTCTCCATGAATCTTTAGTTTTGAAGCCAAGAGGAAGAGCTGTTGGGGTGACAATCTTTTCCCTGACACCCGACCCAGCCCAGCACAGAAAGGTGTATGGATGTTGCTCCACCTCACAAGAGGCATCAAGAGGAAGAGATGCTGCCTGGAGATTGTCTGTTCCTTCAGAAGAGCAGCTCTGCCCCCCATTTCTAAATGCCCTTCCTCTTCCTGGATACCCTTAGGATGTGGAGCAGCCACCAAATCAATCTTCCCTTCTGTATATTCACAGCCTCCAAAAGCACAGATTTCTCTCTTCTCACCTTTCAAGCTACTTGCTGCTTGGTGATGCCACAGGTATTCCACTCTCTTAATCTTCCCTCCTAACTCATTTCCACCAATGCTTTAATTATTCTTTGCCTGCCAATTTTCTGATCTCACTCCAATCTTTCTCCTGATGACGTGCTTTAAGCTGCTTGTAAAAGCCCAGCTTAGTCTCACCCCAGCTCACGTTAGAGCCAGTCAAAAACTCCAGTGAAACCAGGCATCCTCAGGGAAAACCCCATTTCCTGCAGCACAAATGATCTCGTTTGACACTTCTGAGCTTCACACTTGTTTGGCCAAGCCCAAGGCCAGGTTCTATATAAGTTCTTCCCAGGTAGCTCAAGGGCCAGGAACACAGGGAGCTGGGGGCTGGTAGCCACCGGCCAGGCAGGTTTATGGCAGGGCTGGGGATTTTAGGAGTGTGCAGGCTCTTCCCCCACAGCATTTCAGTACCATTCACAGCCTTTCCCATTTCTATCCTCAGGGAAGCTCTCAGGGATGCTGATTTCACGGGAGCAGCTGCAAAACCGTGGGAGTTTCTACTCTGTGATACATTTTAAAAAATAGTATTGGTTTCAGTTCAATTTGGACCAAAATCAACAAGCAAAAAAGATTAAAAAAAAAAAGGAATTTCTTACAAATTTGCTTTTTGGCCATCTCCAGCTCGTGTCTCTGCGCTCAAGGACGTGATGGGTTTGTGAATGTTGCTTTCAACTTGCTGCTACAGCGCGCTGCTTGAAGCCAAGAAAGAAGAATGCATAAGAAGTATCTAAACCAATCCATGGTTTGCAGATAAAACGAAGCAGGCAGAACTCGCACAGCTCAATGTAAGTGTCCAAGTGGCAGCCTGTGACCTGCTAGAAGCTGCTTGAATTAGAGTAGATGTGAATGTTGGTGTTTTTCAGGTATGGACCAATTTGGGGGACATACAGGAGGGTTTGTAGCTTTCCTGTTCATCAAGGATGCTGGAGAGGGACTCTTCATCAGGGGCTGTAGGGACAGGACAAGGGGTGATGGGTTCAAACTGAAACAGGGAAAGTTCAGATTGGATATGAGGCAGAAGCTCTTCCCTGTGAGGGTGCTGAGGCGCTGGCACAGGGTGCCCAGAGAAGCTGTGGCTGCCCCATCCCTGGCAGTGTTCAAGGCCAGGTTGGACACAGGGGCTTGGAGCAACCTGCTCTAGTGGAAGGTGTCCCTGCCCATAGCAGAGGGTTGGAGCTGGAGGAGCTTTAAGGTCCCTTCAACCCAAACCAGGCTGGGATTCTGGGATTCAAATTAATACAGTGCAGCCTCTTACACGTCCTCACCGACACGCTGCAGTTACGTTTGTAACCTCTCTGCTTTCCTCAGATCCCAGCTGCCACTGTGTCCATTTTTACACCCTTAAATCTGTTCTGTACATTGATGAAGAGGTTTAAACCTGTCCTTCCAGCCCACAGACAGTTCTGAGGTAGGTTCTGTTGATCATCAGCTCCCTGCTGGTTTCACATCTCCCCTGCTGAGCGCATCCAGCAGCTTGCTTTGAAGTGAACTCAGCATCACAAGCACATTGCAAGCAAACAGCTTGTCGTGGTCCTTTCAATTGCATGCTTCAAACTCAATGAACTCACTGAAGCGTTTCAGCAGATTTTTTGGGGACCCAGGTCTGATTAACTCCTCTCGTAATCTCTCAAGCCATTATGTTCGATGAGAAGTGTAAACAGATTGGAACTCAAGCAAACAGAAAAATGTCAGTGCATTAAATTCTTGGCTGCAGCCTAGCGAAGAAAAATAGATTGTGAAGGGAAAAAAGGAACCAGGGGGAGGGAGGAAGGAGCTTGTCCATCACAAGCCTGTGACAGGCGTTCCTGCTCGTGGCATGGGAGTATGGCAAGCAAGCCAAACACCCTCCAGGAGTGCAGGACAGGGAAGGATGCTCCTGCCAACACACTTCCTGCTCCTCGGACACCAAACCCTGAACCAAAGTAGTTAATTTCACTAATCTGAGCATGCTTAGTGTGATGCTGTGTTGTACAGGAGGTGGGTTTGGGTTTTTTCTTGTTTCTATTCATAGAAACACAGAATCCCAGACTGGTTTGGTTTGGAAGGGATCTTAAATCTCACCTAGTTCCAAGCAGGGCCCCCTTCCACTAGACCAGGTTGTTCCAAGCCCCTGTGTCCAACCTGGCCTTGAACACTTCCAGGGATGGGGCAGCCACAGCTTCTCTGGGCACCCTGTGCCAGTGCCTCAGCACTGGCACAGCTTATGTCTCTTTGGGCATAAGAGACCCAGGACCATGCTCTTTGTGGGCAAAAAAGCAGCTTTGTTGTCCTCAAGGGCTTTTAGACCTAAGAAGGTATCTTCAAGACACATCTCAGCTGCTCTGGAAGCTCCAGGTCATAGGATCTATAGGATTACTAATCTCATAGGGTTCGTATCATGGTTTAATGGTGGCCTTGGCAGTGCTGGGGTAAAGGTTGGACTTGATGAGCTTAAAGGTCTTTCCTAACCTGGCTGGTTCTCTGATTCTATGATCTCCCATCCCATGGGCAGGGTGAGGTGCCTGCAGGGGCTGGGACAACCACAGCGCATGGAGAGCCCTGTGGTGAGTGTCCCAAGGAAGCAGGGGGAGATCTGGTCCCTCTGCAGCTGCAGCAGAGTGCAGAGTGGGAAGGAGAAACCCATCAGACAGCAGAGAAGTGCATTAATTTCAAGCTCTGTTAAGAACAGTGAGGGGAAGGAAGGAGAGGATTGATTTCTGACAAAGAAATCGAATCCAGCAGGAGAGACATCTTATTTCAAACCTGCTCAGAGCACTCTGGAAGGAGACATCCAACATGTTTCAACCTGACCGAGAGGCTCTCGGTGCTGCTGGCATGAGCCAAGTGGCAGAAGGCAATTTGGAGCAATGGGATGTTCTATAGTAAAATGTGGATGTGGGGCAGGCATGAAGTGGGAGTGAACCAGTTGTGGGACCAGGCTGTGATGTGGGAGGGATTCAGGTGGAGCCGGTGAAGTCAGACTCCAGGGAGATGGGGAGGCTGGATGTTGAAGGATGCGTTCATACGACAAGGGGACATTCAGAGCAGGGTCTGCACATGGAGCTCGGAGTTCCCATCCTCAGGAAGGTTTTCCCTCCCTACCAGAATGAAAATGATCAACAGCAACCAGAAATGAGTATGTGGTATAGGAAGCATTACGCTTCCCAAGAAATTCATCAATAAATGCTTTGTGAAGCATGTTGAAACTTTATTTACATATCATTTTCCAGCAGAATATAATGATTATGAAAATTAAGCAGAAAGTTGGTTCCCTCGGGAGGGAGGAGGAAAGCTGAAAGCAAGTATTCACCTTGGTAGCTTGCAGACGTTGGTCCATGTCACAGATGACTGATGCAACTGAGGCCATGAAAGTCACTGCAGAAATACCCATGGATGTTTCACACACCACAAAGTCAGATAAGCAATAAATGGCGTGGACATAAGAAACAACGAAGGTCATGTCTGTGGCCACACTGTGCAAATCTTCTTCTCGCAGCTTTTGATCCCAACTCAGAAATGTCTTTTTTGTCTATTGAATTGAAAAATAAATTGCTTTCTTCTCATCTCGGAAAAACAAAACCTGCCAGATAGATAGAAGCAAACTACACAGGCCATTAATTTCATCAGGACTTCAGGTGCTTTCCCCATCCATTAGGCAGAGAAAGTGCATTTGGAATCTATTGAGTAGCAGGAGCAAGCAGGGGAGAACACTGCAGTTGCTCAGAAATATCTCCTCCATTTCAAACATGCTTTTATTACTTCTTTTCTTCTTGTTTCTTTGGGTTTTTTCTAATGCAAGACAATTCTGCAGGCAACAGCCTCTGTCCCTGCCCAGGACAGGTTCATCTCCTGCACTAAGCCAGAGACCATGAGGAATAAATAGCGTCTGATGATGCAGTTAATACTGGTTTCAGGAATAGGTACAGAGGGTCTTGGATGAAGTCACAGGCCCCAACAACACTTCACTTGCTCCTTTGCTTCTCTGAGCCTGTGTTATTTAATAAGGCATTTTGTGGTGGGTGGAAATCCAAAGGGTCTCTGCTTCCTTACCCTCGCAGGCAGGGCTGCTCAGCTGCTGGAGGAGGCTGCAAGGACTTCCTAACAGCCCTTACATCTTAAAAAGGCAAAGAGCAACCAACCAACCTCATCTCTGTAGCTGTGGTGACTGGCACAGAGCGTTCAAGGGCTTTGGATTGAAGCTCAACACTAGCAACAATGCTGGGTTTACCAGGTAGCTTGTAATTTAGCAATCTGGGGCATCTACCTAGAAATACCTTCAAAAAGCCTACTCCTAAAGTGATGAATCCTTTGTGCTTTCTCGATAGAAGAGCTCTTTCCATCCTTCTTGAGTCAGAGCAGAGAAATCCAAAATCAGTTTCGTGTGCCAGACTCCTGCCCTCATCCCTAGGCCTGGCACCTCTGTTACTTCTACCTCTGCAGATGCTGCATTTTCTTTTCCATTTTAAGGTCTTGGGTTTCCAGGATGTCTCATTTTCTCACTAACTCCAACGGTCCCATAAGCTTGGTTCACCTGGAAGCCCCTGACGTGGACTCTTAGCTCAACTTCCAGTGTCACGGAGCACTTATTCCACTCTGCTGCCAATAAATGTTGCCCACAAAACAGATGAGCTAGTGAATACCTTAAACCAGCAAAGGCAGAACCTCTGTTTGTTTTCTGTATCTAAAGAAGCACTGCTATTAATTCCATAACCTTCTTTCAGACAACCGTAATTGCTGCTGTGGCAACATAACAAGAGATGCTGTTTTCCACCCATCACTTCATTAATTTGACCCTAATTGGCCAAGTAAACCAAAACCAAATTTCTGCTCAATCCTGATTTTGGCTGCATCTCTTGAAGGCATCTGGAGAAGACAAGCAGAGAAGGACTCAGTTCTGGAGACAGAGAGTGCACAACAAGCAAAGAAACCTTCAGGTCAAAAATAATCCTTCATCTACTAAGAGTAATCAGCCCTCTGCTTTCATGTCATGACAAGAAACATTAAGTAAACAGTTACTTAAACCAGGGCATTTGTCTCTCCTCACCCTCCTTCTATTAATGAGGATTGGGAGTGAATTAAGTGGCTTGGTTGCTCGTTTTTCATCCTTGGTGTTCTCGGATGTCTCTGAAAATAGAACAGCACACGGAGAGAAGGTGGTATGTGCACTTCTGAGCTGCTGAGACCTCCAGTGTACTGAACGTACTCAAAAGCCTGGGATAGGGTGGAAGTAACAGCATTGTCTTGAATTCAGGGTTAAACTAAAGTGCTGTGGCTTCTGGCCAAGCCCAAAGACTGTTTTGCCAAGAGCTGGTTGCATGGTCACCGGCAAAGCCCCTTCATGCTTAGGTGGTCCACAGGAGGTTACAGATTAAAAGGGAGCAGCAAACTAAAGTGGTCATTATTTCTCTACTGAACATCAGGTTTAATTCCCCCTTGGTCTCCCAAAAGGCTCAGATTCATCTCACATCCAGGGCTATCTCAGGTAGTCACCCTCAGGTGGCTCTATAGACAGTGACGTTTATGCTGAGAAGCATCTGGCCAACCAAAGGCATCTGCTTCAGGCTGGGATGAAGTGCATGTCTCCTCTGAAACCCTCCCAGTTCCACCCAAAACGCCTGTTTCCTCTTGCATTGCCCACTGTTGGGAGACAAAATGCCTGATTCATAGATTAATTATCCCAGTTTGGATGCCGTGTCTCGATGTAACTGCGGGTTGAGTGTCTGGAGCATCCTGACTTGCAGGGTCTCTGCTTGCAGCCAGCCTGCATCTGCTGGGGAGGGAGTATCTAATAACAGCTTCTGTCCTTGGTGTTCCCCTCCTTCCTTTTTCCTAAAATGCCCCTGGGCAATGACAAAAAGTCCCATTGACTTCAGCAGGGCCAGGATCTTGCCCTTTGAGCCCATAAAAGCTTTCTTGACAGCAGCTGATGGTTGCTGGGCAAGGGTTAAAGTTGTGTTCAGCTTTGGAGACAGGAAACAAAATGTTTACATCTTGGCTCATTAGCTTGTCTCTGGCCTGAGTGCTTAGCATGACATTCAAGGGCAATATCTAGCAGAGGACAAAACAGGATTGTAGAGACTGAATTTGTCTCTTGTACATTAAACCTCAACCAGGTCCCAGCTTCTAGAAGTCCCCAGTGAGCCCCATCCTGCACAGATAAGTCAGCACTAAATGCTGCAGAGCTGTTATGACCCACTTCCCATCAAATCTGCTCTGGCACTTGAGTCTTCATCTATAACTCTTATTTTTTCTTTCTTAATACTATTTTGGTTTCCAACATGACTTTAAATGAGCAGCAGCAGTAAAGCCAACAGAGGACCACTGAGGAGAACATGCATGCCCCAGTCACCCAGCAATGGAGTGCTGCTGCTTCTCCATCTTCCTCTTGGTCCCATTATGTTAAAACCTCTTCTGCACAAAGGCAGGACTTTAGCAGAAGGGGAGGTGGGGAAACATCCTCTGTATTTCTGGTAGGAAATGCAGTATGAATTTCACTGGAGAGGAGGTGATCTTGGATCTGGTTCTGCAGGTGTTCGTAGCAGTAGGACACACTGGAAAAGAAGATAACTGTCCCTCCAGCTTTGTTTTCCTGTCCGTATAGGGCTGAAGGGGCTGAAATGGGCCCAAAACTAGGGCTGGGAGCACAGAGACACAACTTCAGATGCCCAGGGAACACCGTGGTCCAGCACACCGAGGACTAAACTGAACACCTGGCATTTTGCAATTGCAATTTTGCATCTGAAGATCTACATTTCACTCCTCCCTGGGCACCTCCACTCTTCAGTGATTCTCACTCTAAATGGTCTGTGCATCTGTGCCAGATTGGCAGGAACGACTCCCATGGGATTCGGGGCTGTTGGATCAGACCCTGCCTGCAAGACCACTCCATAGAGGAAGTGCATGATGATTTGGAGAAATCTGATGTGTTATGAACATCATTTATTTCTCTAGAGCTTGGCCGTGGAGGCAGGGCTGGACCGGCCAGGCTTTCCTGCCACAGCAAACTGCTTAATCCCTCTGCACTGTCAACACCGTCTGTGGCTCCCCATCAATTATCCATAAAAAGCTGTTCTGGAGTGGCGATGAAAGCTCTCCATTTCCACAGCATTAATACCAGGTCTGGGCTTTAATAGCCCAGAGCTGCTAAACACATGATAGATGGTTTGTTCTGAGGCATCTGCAAGCAAAGGGAAGGTGGGATGGGGGGAGGAGGAATGGAAGTGGGGAGCTGATGGAGGGAGGTTTTATAATGCTCTCATTGCTAGGAAACTTCACAAGGAGAGTAAACACTCAGCGCCTCAGTGCTGGGGGATGGAAGTGGATGATCTTAAGGTCTTTTCTAACCCAAATCGTTCTTCGATTCTATGAAACAGCTTGAGAAGTGCCTCAGGAAAAGAACTGTGTATGCCTTTGTTTTTCCAAATACAACGAGAGGGAAAAGAAAAGAAAATATCTGGGAGTTTATTTAAAATGGTTTTGAAAGCCTCTGGTGCCCCTGAGGCATCTGTGTTAGATCACTGGGATCTAAAACGAATATTTGATTGCTATTTCGTTCTCCCTCTGCATGAAGAAAAGGTGAAAAATATTTAGGATGACCTTGGTCCAGCTGTATTGATTCAACAGATTCAGAGTATATAAATTCATGTAAAAAAGGCCAGTTGTTGGGGAAAACATTAAAGCCCAGAGATAAGAACAGTAAAAAAAGCCCAAAACCAAACAGAAAAACAACCCTCTCCTCAGCACAAACAAACAAAGCAACAAACAACTCCCCCAGCTCATCTCAATGAATAATCAAAACCCCAAACAGCAGAGAAAGGATAGCCAGGCATCAAACAGCAACTGCCCAGCCCAGGCATCATCCTGAGAACCAACCTGGTTGGCTCTGTGCTGCTCCTGGGAACCACTAGCTGGGAAACGCAGTGTAATTATCAGTAGATACCAACTCATCTGCATTTCTCATTTCTATCCTTGCCAATAGCCTCTGGGGAAGGGTTTTCATCTGGTTTTGATGAAAGTAAAATTAAAGTAATCATAACAAAAATGTATCTGGCTGCATCCCGGAGAGGAGGAGGGAGCGGAGCCCTGTGCTGGTGCTTGCAGCCCTGCGCTGGCTCTGTGGCTGGCAGGCGCGCGGGGCGATGTGTGCTGATGCAAAACAGGAGACAGGGGCAGAAATACTCTTCTTCCATGATAAAAACCAGAACCACGTTAGCAGCTGTCTGGTAACACTGAAGCATAATCACTGCTTTTAGCAGAGTTGCTCTTGGGTTTTGCTGGATGAAGCCAGAGGAGAGTTATGTCTGCAGGTTCCTGGAGCTGGAGTCTCCTCTCTCTCGGGCTACCTTGCTGTTCCTGTGCCTGAGAAGAAGACTTGTGCCTTCTCCCATCTCTGCTACTCTGCAACTCTTGTTTTAACCCCACAAGAGCTGATAGGAGATTTGCATTACAGTCTGTGGTGTCTGGACACCCTTTCAAGGTTCAATAAGCATGAAACTGTGTTTTCGGGTAGATCCTTCACCATGCTCTCTCTCTGGGTTCTGAAAGACAAGTCTCACCCTCTCCTCCTCCCTGTCTCTTGGTTGCTGCTCTGTCCTGGGCACTTAGACCAGGACAGAGGTGAGGTATGGCACTGATGGGTGTTAGTACAGCAAACATGCTGTCCCCTGTGGGTGTAGCTGTGTAGACATGTACCCTTTGTTTAGGCAGTGTTAGCTGAGCCATCACCCTACCAACCTTTGATGCATCCAGAGCACTTCTTTGCTGCACTTACCAGGGGAAAAAAGCTGACGTGTAAGCAAGAGAACACAACAGACCATAGAGAGACTGGCCATCATTATATGTTGTGTAGAGCAGTTACTTTCTCCCGCAGCCTTACTGCTCCAGGAGGCACTAGCAGAGCAGGAGGAGGTGAAGCTCTTGATCATCTTGGTTTGTAGAACTGATCTTTGAAGATTCATCTTGTTGAGCCCTTCAGCACGGAGCAGGCTCCTTTTGATTTGTTCATCTTCACTGAGCCCCAGCCATCGTGGTGCTGGTCAGAGGAGCTCAGTTGTAACAGGCAGTGGGGAGAAATATTACTGCAGCTGGGAAGGGAATGATTTAGTTGCTCTTCCGTAGGTGCCTGCCCACCAGCAGCCCCCCGTGCAAATGCCACACAGCAGCTGCTTTCTCCTGCCAGGAAAGAAATGTTCCTTTGGGAACTCACGCTGCTCTTTTGCATGAGCAGAGGTTTAATTTCAAGCCATTAATGCGCGTGATCTGCACTGAGACTGCAGGCAGTGTGCTCAAGCTGGATAAAATCCTCTTTCATATGTCAGAGCTGGCCTGGGGGCATGCTGCCAGTGCTACCAGATCCATAACCATCGCTTGACATCCTGTCCTCCCCTTCCACCCCTGCGCCTGGCCCGACCCTGCCTCCTTCCACACTTCTGCTTCAAGAGACAACATTTCATCTGCTCAGAAGAGCACAGCAAGCACAAGGTAATATTTTGTCATCCCCTGCAGAAAGAACATATTTTCCTCTTGTCTCCAGTAGTCCCTGACTGAAGGCTGTGGGCCAAGATCTTCAAAGTCATTGTGAAGCCAAAACATCTTTGAAAGTCTGGTCTTTAAGGCTTGTGAAGGGACACGTACCCCCAGAAAGAATGTAAAAGTCAAAAAGAAGACCCTTAACAGACACTAGAGCAGGGGTAAATCTCACTCCTTTGATGCTTATTGCAGCTGAAGTGGTTGTGCATCATCACACTTGGGAACAAGCATGGAAGTGAATCCCCTTTCCAGCTTCTGCTTCCTGCTTATACTCAGCGCTGCAGCCTGGGACCTGGCCCCTTCTGCCCATGGGCCCTGATTCAGCTGCAGTTAACATCTCCTGCCAGGAGAGAAATATGCCTCAATAGGCACAAACTGCTGGACATCAGCAGAGGTTTCATTTCAAGCCTACCCACAGGCTCTGCATGTTCCCAGGTCCCAAAATCCACCATGAGCAGCCCCATACAAGGCACTGTTGAACCCTGCACTGAAGAAATCATTACCTAAACTGTTAATGCAGAGATAGGGTGTTCCAGCTGAGTTGGGGGATTTCTTTGTGTCTGGGGCCTTGGAGAGAAAAGGGAGGTGATGTCCAGAAACACTTATGCAGACTTTTGAGGGGATTTGTGGAAATAGGTTACTTTTGCAACTGCAAGACCCAAACCACCGGTTCCTTTGGCACTGGGTGATGCAAAGTCTGTCCTCTCCAGGTGCCCCAGCGTCACCCTGGAGCTGGACCTCAGGTGCTTTGTATCTGCCTCGCCCCCTGTGTGCCAGGAGCACCTTTCCTATGACTTTCCATTGCAGTCCCTCCGTACTTAATGGCATGTGAAGCAGTGCAGAGGTGGTTGTTGGCAGGATGTGGTGCTTTTAAGCTCTTGAGCTTTCTTCCAAGCCTTGGCCTGCAAGTCTGTTCTCTCTTTAAAGCAGGTAAATTGCTCCTTTCTTCTTTCGTTTGCATAATGATGGCATGAGGTGTGTTGTGTTTGTAAGGGAGCAGTAGACTTAACCTGCGTTTTCCTTAGTGATAACTCCAAAGTGGTTGTTAGAGTGGCAGTAATAGAAAAAGACTGGACTTAAAATTTTGCCCGTTCCTGTATAAAAACCTCTATAGTACATTTTAATGGGGCTGAACGACCTAATAAAAGAAAATAAAGCTGCAGAAAAGCATTTCTGACCTTGAGATACTCGCAATACTCTTCTTAGGTCTGCCAGCGCTGTAAGTTTAGTTGAGGCTTGGCTGGGCCAGTCCATGGGCTTTTCCATGCTGATGGGGATTTATATCTCACTTCAAGATTTATCCCTAACTCAGACTCTGGAAGGTGACGGTTTGAGCAAGGACTTCTGCAATGCATCTGTTATCTATTCCAGCTGCATTTCTTGGAGTCTCTGATCCAGGGGAAGCCCCTGGATAACAATAACAGCTTTGTGGCCGCAGCCGCTATTGCCTTCCCTTCCCGGTATAAGCTGGGGGGCAGCAGGCAGGAGAGCTGCCCCCACAGATGGGGCTGCAGAGGTGATTTATAGCCACCATCACAAGAGGTGAGCACCATGTGGGGCTGTGGGATGCCTCCTGGAAGCCCCTCTCGAAGCTGTGCTGCTAAACCCCCACTGGAGTTACTTGCTGGGCTCACTGCTGTTGGGACCTGAGCTGTATTGATCACTTGCCAATCTAAAAGAGCCAACAGCTACACCAACAATTGGTGTTAATCCCTTTGCCTGTGCTAGAGGAAGAACAACCAGTCTCTCTAGACAGAAACCTGGAGTTAATAGGATGGATATCCAACTTGTTCCAGCTGCAAAAGCAGCTGTCAGAGCCCAGCAAATCAGTTGTGTCTGGTGCCTGGCTGCTGGTGGAGAGCACGGCTGCTCACTGGGTATGGTTATACCTGCGACTGCTCTGATACAGGGAAAGATGGGACTTATTTAAACTGACCACTCTTTGCAGAGGAATCTTCTCCTGCTGGTTGGAGCCTCCTGAATGTCAGTTTACAGCCGGTGCTGGGAAGCAGAAGGGACCAGTGTCACCTGAAGGATTTTTGCAGGAAACATTGACCTTTCTTGTTCTCTTTCTTCTTTTTTAATTTCTCTTGCCCATTGAGACATCCTCGGCGTTCACATTTGAAAATGAAACACTTTCATTGACTGTTCTTGGCCCTGAGCTATCAACGACACTAGGCTCCAAAGCCTGGCACATTATCAACTCCTTTGTGCACTTGAATGCAGACTGGAGGGGGGTAACCTGTGTATAGCTGTCTGGCAGGAACAGTGTTGAGAGGAGCTGGAGGCAGAGTGAGGCTAAACCAAAGGACACCCATCCCTCTCCTTGCAAGGGAAGATTTGTCATGGGACTCAGGTTTGATAGCAGAGCAGCTGTCACATCATAAGGATGGGCAGCAGACTCTGGCCTGAGTACAGCTGCCCTGGGACCCCCCTACAGTGGTCCCTGCAAGGGCAGCCCTTGGAGCCTGGATGGAGTCCCATTTAGCTGTCCTCCCTGCCAGGAGGATGCTGTGCAGTGGTCCTGTAGGCTGGACAAAGCAGACCTCCAGGGGCTAAACCCAAAAGCAAGTTGTTCTTTATTTGCAGGCACAGTTTGAATCACTCGCTGCTGCAGTTAACGACAAAGCTGAATGATGGTCATTGTGTGCTTTATGATCGCCCATAATTTCCCTTTTATGCCATAGAAACCATAGATCATGATGGATCATGAAATAACTTTTAATGTGCTTTATACGCTAAAGAAAGCCTTTCAAAACCAGTTTAATGACAGCTGGTCAGATTAATTTTCCTTTGGCCATTAGAGATTATTAGCTAATTAGGATGTCATTCTCATGCAGCACAGCCTCCTTTTTTCATTCCAGAGGTCTGGGGCCAAAGATGTGATATTGTGCATGGTCTTTGCCTCCTTCAGTGCAACAGCATCAGGACTTAAGTCAGTTGGATCAGGGATATCAGAGCAGGCTTCCTCCACGAGCACTGTGCAGCCCCTTGGGAATAAGGCAATCCAGCATTGCCTATGGGAGCTGGTAGGGGCTCCTCAGGGCTGTAAGAGTTATTTTCACCAACTAGTTGGACAAAACTCATCATCTCTGTCCTGCTGGAAATACAGAAATTTTAGGAGAAGCTGTTAGAATCCCATAAAAGGGAAACATTAAAGGATTTTCTTTGAAGAAGAATCTGATGTCCTGCTGTGATCAAAATACATGCAGGCTACGTCCGAGCCCCTGAGCTCAAATTCAGCTCTGATTGATTGCTTTCAACTCCTGGCTGGCCGGAACCCACCCTGAAAAACCCCTTTAGATAACACATTGTGAGGTTAAAGAGGGACTATATGAGATCCTATAGTGTAGTGTGGAGAGATGCTTCCAGGTCAAGTTCCTCCTCATGAGCTGTGGTCCACAGGCTGCACCGGATCGTCCCTCGTGGGATTGGAATCTTATCCCTGGACCTATTCCAGTTCTAGAATGTGTGAGTCAAAATACCCCAGTGAGATGGTATTAGACAGTGCCCAGACAGCCTTTGAGGCAGCTGGAGTGGGTCCATCTGGGTTTACGGCCATTTCAGGCATCATCCATGCAGCAGGCAGCATTCCTGGTGCAGGCAGGTTTGTACTGAGGTGATGAATAATACAGCCATGGCCACAGCATCAAAGGCACTGGATTCCTTTTCATATTCTGCCCCGAGAGGCTGAGACCATCAGAAATGTGGAGATCACTACAGAAAAATAGTATCATCTCTAAAGAACTATTTGAAACAGCAACAAGATGGTTTCTGATATGCCCCTGGCAGAGTGTGAGTGACACAGGGATGGAAGAGAAACATGTGCCAGGCACCAGGAAGGGCAGCACCTCTGTTTTGGCAGGAGCTGGCACCCCTGTAGGCTTCGCAAGACGGTGGAGCTGTCCTGAAAGGGGCAGAACAGCCTATGTGAGGACTTCCAGCAGAAATATGGTGGCAATATCTCACGGGCTTTTGTCAGCACTGGGATTCGGGGTGGGCTTGGTTTTTGTGCAGTGCCCCCGGGATGTTTGTGCTAGGGAAGGGAGGAAGACACAAGTCATCACTTTCATGGGATGTCTGAATTCTGCACAGGCCAAGTCTAGTCTCTTCAGTCTGAGAAATAAGCAGCAGGACCAGCTTTTCACAGCTGGCATCCCCCCTCCAGCAGTGGCCATGAGCAGGATCAAATCCTTTTCCCAGTCATCCCCTCCCACCTCCAAGCAATCAGTGGTTTTGGAGCTCTGAACCAGCAGATGCTACAATCCATCTTCCCAAAAGCTCTGGAGCTGCTGAAATTGCTGAAGGCTTCAAACCCAAATTCACAAACAGTTTTAATAGACTCCAAAGTATATTTGTTTGAGGCAAGTGTACTCTAAAGCAAATTTGCCCACCACTGAACTGGTGTTAGCAAAGCTGTCAGCAAGGCTGTTATCAATCACAGCTCCAGCAGCTGAGAAGAATCCTTAAGCACAAATCCACATGTGGGGAAAAAGGAAAAAAAACCCCAATATATTTAACATTTATATCTTTGCTTTATTACAGCAAATGTATTTTATGTCCAATAGATGAAATATATAGCACCAGTCAACTTTCTTGTTTTGAGTAACATCCATTATGAACTGGGCTCCATTTTTGTTTAGTAAATCATTTGCAAGGCAATCCTGGTGGCAGTGTTTATGATTCATAAATCTTGGCCAAATAGCTTCTTCCCAGATAGTCAGCTTTTGCAAGAAACTTCATGTTTACAGATTGGTAGACTCCATAGAGGAACAAGTTCTCTAACATTGATTACATGGGAAGCTGGGCTGAAGATTGAGTGGCAACCGTGCTAGCTTTCCAATATGGGAACCCTCAAATGTGCTGCCCACAGCACTGGGCCAATCCTCAATAGGAGATTAAGGAAATATTCTCTATCTTTTGGTTAAAGACCGTGTAAGGAGTGAATTCTTTTCACTTGGGCACCACCAGTCAAATGTGAATTGCAAGATAAGGTGCAAGTGGTAGCAAAATGCCTTTAAACTGGCTCTGGAGTGTTTGGGAGGGTGTTCACAAAGATGTCCATGTCATCGTGTATTGGTGGATTCTCCCATGATAAAGACATCAGAATGGTGTGGTGGGTTGGCTTATATCCATATGACCAAGACAGGATTTCAGGAGACTAAGGTGGAGAAAATAGGTGGGAAGCACAAACTCCACCAATTACAGTCCAAATGAAGTTGGTCTGGATGGAAAAGTTAACTTCCAGAACTTCTGCAAAAGCCAGGAGGTTTGGAAGCCAGCAGCTCCTTAGTTTGATTCCATGCCAGAGTGCTAGGAAGAGTGACAGCATTTATAGAACAGGCTTGGAAAAAGTTTTGTCTTTCATTTTCTGAGGCCTTTTGAACTTATTGTTGCTCTCGGCAAAAGAACTGGAGAAGAGGGACATATGAAAGGATGGAATATCTTAGTGGGGTTCCCCATCACATCTTGCATGAGGGAGAGGGGCCAGCCCTCAGCTCATGCAGTTTGGATGCAGGCAAAAGACCCAACACCCAGGGTTGTTGCAGAGAGTCTTGTCCTGCTATGGGGAAGGAGCATCGCAGAGGCAGCTCTTGCTCTTCACAGCTCTGAGCTACCTGACTTCCTCCCACAACCCTAAACTAAGGGAGAGGAGACATCAGATAAATAACTGAAAGAAGGGTCAGTGCTGTGGCAGAGATTGAATGCAAAGTGGCTCAGGTGATGTGATCAGAACATGAATTGACTGTGCAGGTGACTGTGGAGACTAAATGCATGAGAAGGGGACCTGGGATAAGGTTTTTCAGATGAAATTATTAAAGGATCATCTGTTTTAGGAGATGGGGAACAAGTAGAGGTGAGGGAATAACCAATTTCTTGGTTCGCTGCCTCCTCTGGATGGGAAAGGAAAAGGCATTTCGGGTTGAATGAAGTGTTGTGTTTCTCCTGAAATGAAACATTTCCTTTGAGTGACCAAGGGGTACGTCATGCTCCTCAAAAAATAAAGCAGAAGGTGAGTTTGAAAACAAATGTCTTTTTCCTTTTTTCCACATCCTGAAGCTGAAAAGGGACTTGAGCTTAGTGAGGATGACCAGGAGGCTGCTGGATGTGCAGCAGTCCCTCACAATGGGTATTCCTGTCCAACCTCACCAACAGCCTGCTGGTCACAAGCTCACTAGGCATAAGCGAGCTGCCCTGGGATCAGGGAATGCTGAGCTGCTGTAACCAATGGGATATAATGCAAATGTTCCCCAGCATAACTCAGAGTCTCACACCCAGCATTGAAGCTTTGAAGACACAACCTCACCTTAAAACCTTTAAGTGCATTCCCATGTGGTTAAATCTGGGTTGTTAATTCACATTGAGTGGATATTATAGGAGTGTGGGTTCCAGCTCTTCTCTGCCTCTGCTTCCCCCTAACAGTGGTTCAAGCTGACTTTTAGCTACTGCTGAGGTCATCCAAGGAATGGAGACCTTTGATCCCTTCGGTTACCTCTGCTATATTACACCACTGTCTCTCTCCTGCGTGCTGCTGCAAAAACCTGAGTATTAAAAGATGTTGTGACCAATTTACTGAGCTTTTAATTAAGCTGTCATGTTCAAACAGAGCTGCCTCTTGGGAGGTGAACACACATTTTATGGTCATTTAGTTCTTTTGCTTAGGATTTTAAAATTGACTTCATACTTAGAATTCTTAAGATTGGGGAATTCTTGCCCATTTGTGGCAATTACAAGGCGTAAATCATTAATCTGAGAGTGAAAATTGCAAAGTTGGATTCTTCTGTACAATTTGGGTTTGCCTTCATACATTTTTGGTACAAACACACTCAGGTTGGAGCTGACAGTCATCACGGGCACATGGAGCATCTCAGCACCTAAGAGAACAGGACGTTTCAAAGGCAAACTCTAGGTCTGATGGAGCAGCCTCAGTCAGGACACGTTGGAAACAGCATCACCAAGGACTAAAGCCATGGAAAACCAGACCCATTATGCAGGGGACAGCAAAACTCTTCTTCACTTGCCTGATTCCTTACCTTCCCTCTCTGCACTGGTCTGACCTCTCTTCCTATCTTCTTTCTCCTCTCTGAAACATGTGAGCAACCAAGAACAGGCTGGAAGCTGCCCAGCAGGTGAGCTAAGATCAGATATACAGAGCAGATGCTCCAGGACTCTGCTCTCTGCCACAGCCACTGTAAATCATGAGCATCTGGGGAACGTCTTAGCATGATGTTGGCGCACAGGAGGTGGCTGTGATGCCATTGTCACTCTCTGAATGTCCTTAGTCCCCTTCCTCCCCCCCCTTTCCCCCCATCCCCGTCATGCTCCTGGCAGGTAATAGTATTCAGGCTGTGAATTACCTGTAAGCATCAGAGCTGAGACAGACACCACAAGGGCTTTGACAAGTAATAGGTCCCTCCACAGCGATAATTCTGGCATAAGGGGGCATAAGAAAGGCTGAACTCCAGTCAAGCTGCCATGTCTGAGGTACAGTGAATGTGCTCATGGAGGAGAACAGCAGGACTGTTTCCTCATACACATTCTATGGTCATTTCACAGCGACCTTGTCCTTAAGCTCCAGGTTGCCAATCCCCATTCCTATTGACCCCTTTTTCACACTACTAAACAGTAAAGTAGTTGAATGCCTTTCTTGAAGGAGGGTTATGAGATTTGCTTGGCAAATGACTAAAATGACTGTGAGAGCTTTTGGAGAACAACAGATTAGAAAGGGCAAGTAAAAATGTTGACATTTTCCTCTAAGTGTCCTGCTACTAATAGTGCTGTGAGATCACCTTGTGCTTCCCTCGTCTCAGTTAGATACGGTTGTTGTCACCATAACTCCTTTCTAGACAATAGGAGTGAGATTCAGATGTTCCTGAACACAGAAGAGTTGCCAGCCCCACGGAGTTAATTTTATCAGCTCACCAGAAGTCTGCAGATCCAACCCTCCACTACCCCAGAATGATCTTCTCTGTCTATTAGCATGGAGTGTCCAGCTCACAAGTGGAGAACACGCTCCCAAGGGCATGAACTTGACATGGAAGATACTTTGCGGTGCTGGTTTTATAGTGGGCATTGCATGAAGCTACCCAATGATCCCAAGACCAGACCACTCACTGCGTGGTGTAGCTGGAGAAGGCTGGGGGAAGGTCTGTGAGCAGAGTGATGGCAGACTTTGCAGCTGCAACTGGAAAAGACATTGCATCTTTCTCCATAGTTTTCTATCTTGGGTGCTTTGATGAACAGAAAATAGAGAGGAGAAAGCTGCTTTAGGGGTAGGCAGTGCCTTAGAAGCACGTGGAGGCCTCCTCTGTGAGGCATGATATGCCAGAAATCCCACTCAGGTACCTGGAGCTCTTCCTCCAGGGAGCAACCA
>NW_009916087.1:136910-139012 GCF_000696875.1 Nestor notabilis
ATTATACAAGCCACAGTGGCTGGAAATGGGAAGATGAACTTCTCATCAGCTTCAGAAGGGACGAAATATTTCAGCTGATAAGTAACATTTGACATTTCCAAATTGAAATAATATTGATATTCTGTTCCACAAAGGAAAATAGAACATTACAATTTCAATTCCCCTTCCCACCATTTGGGACAAAACCCAATACTGAAATGTCTCAATTCATCCCTAGATGGAAATCCACAGTGCTTAGCTCTTGTATTAAGAAAGTTTGGGGGTTTATATTTCCCATCCATCAAGTGGAGAATGGAGCATGGTCTATGAGTGACTGTGCCTCTGCTGCAGAGGGACAAACCAGCAATTCCTGTGACAAGCACAAAATGAAATGTCTGAGAATAGCAGCATGTGAGAAGCACAAGTATCTAAAATACTCGCTTCAGTGAGTCTGCTGCAGCAAGTGCCCTCAACATCTACATGCAGTCTGGTGATCTCTGCTCATCAAAATGTTACTTGCATTTTAGATACCCTTTAATCAAGAGCTTGTAATGAGATCATTTCAGAAATCAGGACCCTGTGACAGGGTTTAAAAACAAGGCACAGCACAAACCAGCCATGTAACCAGCTTCTCTGGACTGCTTTGAAAGCAGGAGAGATCCAGGGGGAATGTGTAGAGTCATAGAACCCCAGACTGGTTTGGGTTGGAAAGGACCTTACAGCTCATCCAGTTCCAGCCCCCTGCTATGGGCTGGGACATCTTCCACTAGAGCAGGTTGCTCCAGGCCTTGTCCAACCTGGCCTTGAACAGGGATTGAGGATTCACAACTTCCTTGGGCAAAGGAAGGAACTTGGCATGATGAGGAACTGTCACTTATGCAGGTTCTCCACCTAATGGCAAATAAATAAAGGGCTGCCTGTGGGTGTCCCATCAGAGCAAGATCTTCTTCATTCCAGGGCTTCAAAGCCCCATGTTCTCTATGCAGCCACAATTGCTTTCCTAGAGGAGCTGTGTCCTAGGTACTGGCTGGGTCAGCAGTACAGTAACACAGGGAAGCTGCCCTCCTTACGTCATGCAGGTCACTCCAGTTTGGGGATGTTGGAGGTACATCTTCTGTATCTTGTGAGCTGAATACTCCCACTGTTCAGGGGGGTGAGCGCTGTGGATAGCCACTGATGTGCTGCATTGATGGAAGGGTTGTGTTAGCATAGAGCAGCCTAAGGTGTTCACAGACAGGTATCCCAATGTGCCCAGGAGGCTGGTGTTCTGGAACGTGTAGAGGAATGAGTAGCTTGAGCAGGATCTGGTGTCATTTCCACACCCCAATATACCCCAAAGCTGCAGTTTCCCCCTAACTTCAAACTGTTGAGTTTGGTGTGTCCAAAATGACATTCCCAGCTGGATGTCTGCATTCAGAAGGAACACAGCACAGTCTTGTGGCTAAACTAGCCCTGCTGGTCATTCACATGGAGGTGATGAAATGCTGCTGCTGCCTCGGAGCCGCTCTCCTCCAGTAAGCGTGACTCCAGCCATAGGTGGGGAATGGGAGGGCCAGAAGGGTGGGCAAATTACTTGGGCACTCACAGCGATCAGTTCAAGTGTTCATTGTCATTGCCTTCTAGAAAGCCAATATTAAGGAAATTACTGCTCATTTCCAGCTGCTGGCAAAGAGTTATGAATTCTGCAGAGATTTCGCATTGCCAGGGCTTAGGTGGGCAGTTGGTGTCAATGAAGAGGCTGAGGAGTCCTGGTGGGGCTCTGATTTAGCCATCAGAAGGCAAAGAGACAACACGAAGCACAGCTGGGTAGGGAGGCAAGAGGCAATGCCCTCGCTGCTGCATCCACAGTGAGAGCAGCCAAACAGTCCACAAGGAACCTGTGGGAATGGGGGACTTGAGAGCGGGGAGAGGGGAGGATGGAGCGTGTCGAAACAGAGCAGGACCAGGCCAAGACAGGTTCATTCCATGGGAAAAATGCACAGGAAAAACTACCACAAAAAATATGCAAATGCAGAGAAATTGCAAAACAAAGATAATAATAAGAAAATGCCTGTTTTGAAAATGGTTTTGTAACAGGATTGAACTGAACAGTTGATTTTTACATAACTTAAAAGCTTCCTGCT
>NW_009916087.1:139043-168474 GCF_000696875.1 Nestor notabilis
TATTTACTGTTAATCATACTCTTTACTGATGTATAGTTGTAAAATGGCAGAGCAAAATACAGGTATTCCAAAAGGAGAAATTGAAATGTTCCTTTGTGGTATTGTCACGTTTCAACATCATCAAAGGGCTTTGCCTTCCCTTTTAAAAACCCCAACATATATTAGGGAATGATACCTTTCCCTAAAGCATTGCAGTGAAATACAGTTTTCCACGTATCGACACTCAGCCTGGAGGTTTCTTCCCTAGCTCCAGTGTTCAGCTAGTTCTGGGGTGGATTTGTCACTACGGAGGTGACATTGCCACCCTAGTATCATGGAATACAGGGTGAATTTGTCGTGTCAAGGGGTATCAGCTGCCTCACATTCCAGGGCATAACTGTGTCCAGCCTGGGCACCCAGAGATGGTCTTGGCTCTATTGCTTGAAGGATGTGAGTGTCCAAGGGGCATGAAAGTGTTTCTAGAACAAATAACTTTTTGCATTAAGGTTATTGTTTTTGGAGCTTTTGAGCATCCAATGACTTCAGCAACAGAATGTGCATTCTCTCAGCTTGGAATAATCAAACTGTAAAATCCCAGGTGGGATCTCATAGTGCTGCACCAAACTGGGAGCCGTCCAGCTCGCAGACTGCAGAGGCATCTCACAGAGGGGAGGGTAGGAGCCTCAGGGCTTGAAAAGGTTTAGAAGCAAATAGAGAGTAGAACTTGTTAACATAGGAGGGACGAGGGGGGTGAAGACTGGTCTTTCAGGTGTTTTCCACCTCTAACATTCAGGTGTTCATCACCTGGCAAAACTTTGCACTCAAGTTTGTCCACACTGGAAGGTTGTGTGAGTTGGAGCCCTGAGCTGATGCTCCTCCTTGCTGCCAGATGTGTCCAGAAATCTCTTCTGCTTCCATTCAATGGGATGCTTCAGGGTCATTTCCTGCTGGTTCCAGCTGAGAGGTGGCATCAGGGTGTCAGAAGGTGTCATGGGAAGGACCTTGAGGTGACCTGACTCCAGAATAAGTGAGATTTTACCTATGTTTCATGTCCCTAATCGGATAGATGGGCAGAGGTTCAAAGTAAAACAGTCTGGTGCTGGAGGTCTTTGAGTAAGTGGAATTGGCAGAGGGAGAAGGGAAATGGTAAACCATATGTAGGAACACAAGTGAAGTCTTCAGTGTAGGCATATTGGAAAGTCAGCTTCAGGACACCGTGATGAAGTGTCTTTCACAAGTAGTCTGCTCTGGCAAAGCTGAAATCAAGCAGTTCTGAAGTTCATGTTGAGAGATCCTGAGCTTCATTTGTCAGGAAACTGAACGCTTCCAAGGGCATTTGACTTGAAAACCGGGAGCACTTCTTGTGATTCGAGCCTGGTTTGACACCATGGCTGGGCTTTTTTCCTGTGTGTCTGAGGCTTTTCATGCTTTGGATAAAGCAGAACCTCTACTTTAGGTTTCCCTGTCCCCACGAATCGGGGTACATTGTTGTGCAGATGAAGTGATCAGTTCCCTGCAGAGTTTTCCAAAAAGTAGGACACAGTTTCCTTTTCTAACATGGCTGCATGTGAAATAAAACACACAATTGTTGATTTCTGTCTCTCTCTGTTACCCTGAAGAGCATTTCCAGCTTCTTTTTCAGTTTGCAGGTGGACAAGGCCTCTAGTTAATCTTTAGCTGAGCTATTAACACAAGGAATGGTGCCATTAAATAGGAATTAAGAATGTGCTCCCTACCTTTGGGGAGCTTGTGACAGATTTCCTCATTTTATCTTCTCATTCAGTGCAATATTCTCTCTTCAATCCTTTTCCCTGCATCTCAATTGAGATTTTGATGACTCATAAAATTAATCCTCTCTTAGCAGCAAATCTCTTCCCTTCCAAGTTTTAATGTGAGGAGCTGGGTTTGCTGATGCCACTTTGTCTTGGGTTTAGCTGGGAGAGAGTTAATTTTCTTCCTAGGAGCTGGCACAGTGCTGTGGTTTGGCTTCAAGATGCGAATCATGTTGATGACAGAGGGATGTTGTAGTTGTTGCTGACCAGGGCTGACCCTAACAAAGGACTTTCCAGTCTCTCATGCTCTGCAGTGAGGAGGGACACAAGAAGCCGGGAGGGAGCAGAGACAGGACAGTGACCTGAACTGGCCATAGGGATATTCCAAACCACAGGATGGGTAGAAACTGGGAGGGACTGATCACACTTGGGGAGAGGCATCGGTCAGCGGGTGGTGAGCAGCTCTATTGTGCATCACTTGTGTTTCCTGGGTTTATTTCTCACTCTTTTTTGTTGACTCCCTTTCATTATTATTATTGTTATTCTTATCATTATTATTTACTTCATTCAATTACTAAAGTGTCATAAAAGTCATCAGAATGAACAGAAATGGACAAAAGTGGGAACCTATTTGGGATGTTTCCTTTTCAAAAGAGTATTTCCCTGGAGGAAAATAAATCCTTGTCCTGAAGAAATACCTGAACAGACTCTTTAGAACCTCCTGAACGTGAGATTAAGCACGAGGCATCTGCAGCTAAAAATCCCCACATTTGTAAGAAGAGCTGCAAAGCTCTCAGAAAGGGTTTAACTCCCTCAGCCACAGCAGAGGACAGGCAGTCATGGCTCCCGCACAGGGGATGTGCTGACACCCTTTGTGCTGCAGGAGGGGTTGGCTCCAAATCCAAATTTGCTATGAAAAAAGGGGAAAAATAGTTTATTCTAATGATTCTTCTCCATGAAACTCCGTGACAGCTCAGAATAACTCTGAGAACGCTGCTTCCAAGTCCCACAGATCTCTCTGAAGCAATTTCTAAGGCGGTTATTTGGGCATTTTTTAAGGCAGCACCAGCCTCTCTGGGCTGAAGCAGCCTGAACATGAAAGTGTCTTCCTGACCTTTTGCAAACAAGCAGGAGAGGAGAGAGAGCTGCATTCTCATTAAAAATAATAGATCATTTTTGAAAGTGGTAATTAGACAAGTTACCAGCAGCAGCTCGTGTTGATCGTTCAGACAAGTGCTTTGTTACTGGCTGGGAATGATTATTGTCATGTGCTGGGGCCGGATTTGCTTGGCAGGTTTTGTTGTTTGCTTTAAATCAGTTCATAATTTCCACAGGCTCTTTTCAAGTGTTGTGCGAGCAAAGGCTTTTAGAACATTACTCATTATACAGATAGCTGCATAACAAAGAGTTTCGGTTTAGATATAGGCACAGCCACAAAATTGATTTAAGTAGGATTTAATTAGGATTTACTATGGCAAAGTTCTGCAGCCAACTAACATCCTATATTTACTTTTAAACTTGTTTTCTTCCTTTAATTAATTGCCTTCCATTCTTCTATAAAACAATCCTTTATTTTATTGGGAATATCTGTTCCAGAGAGTCCCTGGAGACTGACTACTTTTTTATCACCACTTTAGTACCTGAGTCATTTAATTTCCTTGCGTGGAGTTATCTTTGATCCAAGTAAGCCAAGTGATCCGAGATCGAAATTAGGCTCTTCCGTAGTGAGAAGCTGTGTGTGGAAAGCAAAGATTCCTGAAAGCCCTGGGATGACTCTGGAGAGGAGGAAAGGCTGCCTGGGCAGCACAGCAATTGCTTCTAGAAGGACACGTGTCCTAAGCAAGGTCATAAATACCCTTGTACTTCCACACCTAACAAGCAGAGGTCTTCCAAACAGTCCCATCCCGACCTGCTCCACTGCTGTTCCACCATGATCCTGACACCTTCCACTAGAGCAGGTTGCTCCAAGCCCCTGTGTCCAACCTGGCCTTGAACACTGCCAGGGATGGGACAGCCACAGCTTCTCTGGGCACCCTGTGCCAGCGCCTCAGCACCCTCCAGCCTCAGAAACCTTTCCTTGCTGTGACCCTTTGTGATGGACAGTCACCCCCTCTGATACAAGACATCCCTTCCTTTAATCCTGAACTGTTTGGGAATATGCCTTCTAATTAGCGCCCTTTCCACCAGTAAACCACTTGCTTAAAAATCAGTGTAACTAACTCATCTCTTTTCTGCAGTGGGATTTGAGATGTCTGGCCTTTGGTCTCCACTAAAGGTTTCAAGTTTGCTATAAAGCACTGAGAAGCATTTGTGACTCAGACTTCCCAGGCTCAATCTCTGTTGCACCCATGCCTGAAATGATAGAAGAAATTAGACCTGGAGATGCTGCTGGTCCCTCCCTATTCCTGTGTGGATCTACTGCTGAAAAATGTGACTACCATCTCTTCTCCCACTGAATTCTATTAGTTCCTATTTCCCAATGCTCCTGAAATACCTACATTTAGTGTAGGTAACAATGATACAGTAGCCAAAGTCTGGAGGCAGTAATATTTCATCAACTAACCCAAAATAGCAAAGCATATGCAGGGAGAAGAAGCTCTAAATAAACAAAACCACAATCTGCTCTTATAAAAATATATTTGAATAGTATGTGCACAACAGACTGGGTTCCCCTCAGGGCATTTCCAACATTTCTGAGGGTTCGAATGGGTAACAGCTCTGAAATGTGACATATTTTCAGCCCTAAAAAGCTCAGAGTCATAGTAATCACTAACTCTTTTCTTTAAGTAGGAATATATTGGCATTGGATTATATTTTATATTATTTTTAAATGACAGTAGACAGAATGACAGTTTCAGCTGTTTATTTTTGGAAGAGAGGATGTTTTAAAGGAGGTTAGAGGAGAAGTGATGCTGGTGCTCGTGGTGCCAGGGCTATGATGGCTTGAAGGTAACTTCATCTCTGCATAAAACCAAACCAGCCAGGTAATCCCTTGTCTTTCAGGTTTCCACAATATCAAACCAGGGCAACAGGAAGCATTAGAATCATCCAGAAGATCCCTGCAGTAATACAGTTTGCAGTATCAGTGAGGATCCACCTAACCTGTTGTTCGCAGGGCTAGAAACCACAGTAAGTGTTGATTCGTTGAAAAGAACCAGCAGAGAAACACAGTCTGGTGCTTAAGGGACACATTCAGCTACGACTAAATTACAATACTAATTCTTTAATAAGTATGCAAAGTATGTGCACTGCAAGGAGGGGATGGAAAGTTAATTCAAGGAGTTCTAACTAGGGATAATGCAGTAACGCCGAGGTAGGGAACGTCTACCCCAAACCAGGGAGACTTGCTTGACAATGAACTGTATTTCCAGAACTTTGCCTTTCTTTTCCTTTTCAACTGGGAATATGTTGGTTTTGCTAAAAAAAAAAAATATCCTCAACTCCTGAGTGTGATTTGGAGAGAGAATCTCCAACCAGTTTTCTCTGTGGTTAGGGCTTGTGCTGGGAATACCTTGGTTCAACCCACCATGTGGTCACATTTGGGGTAACCCTCTGAATTCACGGTTTGCAGATAACTACCAGTCTTAAAAATGTTCTTTTCTCCCCTTAAACCAAAGCCCAAGATGTTGAGGTGTTAAGGATAGTGTAGAAGTTTGTCCTCATCTTTTTCCTTTGATGAAGCTCTTTCAGCTCTTGGCTGTTTAAAGCTGCTGATGGAATAGGCTGATGGGAATATGCTGATGGATACCATCTGAATAACGATATTCCTAATATAGCAGAGTGTGTGCTGTACTGGGGAATTGTGTCCCCTTAGAAAACGATGATTAATGCAATCAGAGTCTCCTCCCATTAGGATCTCTCAGACAAGTGTTCCTGTGTGCTGAGCATTCCTTGGCTTCTGATGGGAACCAGGGCGAGGATCCTGCAGAGCTACAGCATTGGCTCAGCCCCATCACTGCATGTCTGTGGTCCATGTTACTCTCACACTTCTCAGCCTTTGCTCTGCTGCAAAGGGATGATGAGACACAGACATGATGTATGCAGAATTACAGGCAGCAGCTTGCAGGAGGAAACACCGTGGGGAGGATGAGGTCAAGAGCTGGCTCTGAGGCAGGAATGAGCCGTTGCAACAGCCCCAGCCCCTGCCAGGTTATGGCTTTGGCTGGAGGCATTGAGTTATGCTGTGGTGTGGTTATACTCTATCCCTGTGTGACTGCTCTTGGCATCATGAAATGATACGCAAGCAGCATGAAAAGGAAAATAAAATACCTTCCAGCACAAAATTCTTTGATTTTCCAGTAAAACATTTAATATGGTTGAAAACATCTGCGTTTCCAACCCTTTTCTTCACTTGATGTACTCTGATTATTAAAAGGAGCTGCTGCCTTTTTCCAAAGGGACCACTGATGTTCAGTGGCTTCCAGCATTCACGCTTTAGATGGGGGTTAGGATCCCACAGTGTGGGAAGCATTAGCCAAGGTGCCACCAGCCAGATGTGCCCAGCCTCTGTAAGCAACCGGATCCATGCCTTGGGCAGTAATTACAGGCAGAGAAATCACAGGGATGGGCTCCAGCTGCCCACCAAAGCTGTTTCTTTCTCGAGTGTTCTCCGTGGCTATATTAAATAGCAGAGAGAGGTGAGTTTTATTAGCAAAGAGGAGAAACAAAAGAGAGTGACTGCAAGCACCCCGAGCTCTCTCCCCAGGCCCTTCTTGCCTCCCCAGGGATTTTAGCTCCAGGCCTTTCCCTTAGAGAGAGGAGAGATGGGCTACATTAAAACAATGCATTCCAGAAGATACCTATTTTCATACCTTCTTCTGATTTTGTAAGCTGAAGCTCCTGTCAAGGTAAAGCGTTAACCAATATAAAGAAATCATTTATTCTATGGCAGAGATTTGATTCCTTTCCCTATTCCCCTGCAGAAAGCTGTTCTGGACATTAGCATGCTTTGAACACTCCTGGAAGCCTGGGTGAGGATGGGGTCGGGGGGAATATCAGTAATACCTGGTGGAAATTACAAGTATTTTAGCTTGATTTTTCTCCTCCTGAAGATCATTTCAAGGTGTTGAGGAGCTTTGAGGAGGGAGGGGTGTGTAATCCATGGGTGAGTTTCCACCAGCTTGCCCCAGGCTCTGCCTTGGGAGCTCAGTGAGCTCCCACGGCCAGCGGGAACCAGCAGGATGCTGTCCTGCACTTTGCTGAGACCTCTCCAGAAGACACCAGGAACAGCTAAATCCTGACGGTGCAGGACACATCAGCACCTTCAACGTGGCCCTTTGCTGTGGCTGGCTATGGATTGAGCCCCACACTGAGCCTCACATGAGAAAACAAATCCAGCTGTTCCTGCCTCCTGTTTCCTTCCTGATACGTTACAAAGCAACAAGGAGGCAACTGGATGTGCAGGAAGGGGATGTCCCCCTCGATCCCAGCTCAAGCGACACAAATGCCAGTGGAGGAGCCAAACCAGAGCAGAGCCTAGGGAAGGAGCTGCTGCTGGAGGAAACCTGGCTGAAGGCGATGCCAAGAGGGTGCCAGGTGAAGTAGGTTTGCAGGGAAGGCACGGGCAGGACAGATGGTGCCAAGCTGAGAGCGGGAAGTGTGGAGGAGGGAAAGCACCATATGGGAAAAGTGGGTGAGTAGGGAAGAAGAGTGACATTGTTTTCCATTCTTTTTAGCTGTCCAGAAGCTATAAAATACACACTGCATTACCCGTGATTTCATTGCTTCTTGGCATTGGATTGTACCACAGTATGTTTTCTTCCACTTCAAATCCCCATTTCCTGGAGTCACGTGAATATGTGGACATGGCAGGACATCAAATTCAGCAGGTTGTTAGTGACCTGCTACACATTTAGCATGTCTCTTGTTTACTAGAGAGCTGGGCAAGCTCCAGCTAAAGGTTTTCTGGCCAGGAATTACTGTTTTGTAGCAACTGAGAGCTGAGTTTCCAAATCTCTGGAAATAAAGCTTCTTGAGAAGAAGTCTCCAAAACATCCCGTTGCACGTTTCTGGAGGAAGGGGCGGCTTTTCTTTTCAGTAACTGCTTTCTGAAAGGGAAATGCAGATGTCACCTTCTCATCCTGGCAGAGCAGCTGTGGCCCAGGCTGGGCCTGGCTGAGGTTTGAACTGCTTTGAGCCCTGATGATGAGGATAAGTATCCTTCGCCAACACAAGGCTGTGCTCAATGCAGGTCACCACGCTACCTGCTGCCCCAGGGACATGGGCATTACATAGCCCAGGCTTTCCAGCTCATGACACTGTGTGTTACTCAGAGATCCTGCTTCAAGCATTGATCTATCCAGGGATTTAGCAGGCAGCTTAGATTTACACTGGTTTTCCAACACCCGGAGCAAGTGTCCTCATGCAGCGAATAGCTTGGGATGAAGCTGGAGAAGAGCATCCCACACAGCGGCCATCCCTGGGCAGCTTGGGCTCCATCCCAGGCAGATCACACCCCCCGAGCTGCTGCAGGGACTGGGCATCTTTGAACTGCATTTTGCTTCCAGACTTCACTGAGTGACTAATCAATATGTGGATTAGAGAGATTACCCTGGCCTGTCTCCTCTCATCTGGGGACTTCTGAAACTCAATGGCAAGAAAGGAACCTCGAGCTCCCCGGAGTCATTTAAAGGAGTGCTTGATCACTTAGCCCTGAATAATGGCTTCATATGAGCATGGATTAATTACAGGACTTAATCTTTCTTGTAGCTGAGGTTGTCTTTTGCTTGGCGCTTGCAAGTAACTTTTACAGTAAGATGTTAGCCCATAACTGCTATAAAAATGCCATCACCTATGGCCATTAAAAAGGAGACTAATTGTGTTGGAAGCAACACTTATAACTTCAAGAGCTCCTGATAAAGATCCTTCTCCTGCAAGGAAAACCAAGCCAAGCAGGCTGGAAACAACCACAGAAATGTAATTTTCTCTCAATTCCACTAAGTCCACAACAACTTTTCATGCACCTTCAGTCATGGAACTCAGCACTAAGCAATCCCATGTGCTCCTCCGAGATGCTCTATGGCAATTATACATCAACAAAGCAAAGCCTAAACCATAATTGAATCACACACCACCAATTCATCTCTGTTTAAGGGGAACAGACCATTAGATACATGCTGGCACACTGATTGCAAAATGATTAGTAGCATTATTAATGAAAGTGTTTGTTTTCCTCATTGCTGTGCTTATTACAAGTGTGTTACCATTGTCTACACACAGGGGGGCTTTTGTCTCCAAATCTTTGTTCTAAATTCTTTGCCTTGGCTCCTGGTAGCCAACAAAGCGGGGGGTGTGCACCCCCCATGTGAAGGATAGATCCATATTGGGGCTGTTGAGTGCTGGGATTTGTGCATGTAAAGAAAAGGTGATTTATCAAAGATGACTTACAACTAGTACGTAGGAGACCAGGGGTGTCCAGCTTCTACAGGAGCATTCTGGAATTTCCTTTACAGGAAAGATGCTGGAGAGGGACTGTTCATCAGGGCCTGTAGGGATGGGACAAGGGGAATGGCTTGAACCTGCCAGAGGGGAGATTGAGATGAGCTCTGAGGCAGAAGCTCTTCCCTGTGAGGGTGCTGAGGCGCTGGCACAGGGTGCCCAGAGAAGCTGTGGCTGCCCCATCCCTGGCAGTGTTCAAGGCCAGGTTGGACACAGGGGCTTGGAGCAACCTGCTCTAGTGGAAGGTGTCCCTGCCCGGGGCAGGGGGTGGAGCTGGAGGAGCTTTAAGGTCCCTTTGACCCAAACCAAGCTGGGATTGTGTGATTTACCCTTGAGCTGGTTTAAAGATTGTCCTTAGAATCCCCAACTGCTCAGTCCTACATTCCAGCTCTCGTTAGAAAGCCATTTGTGTAGTCAATTATCTACTTAGAATGTTTCCCTGCAGAAGGTACTAGTAGCAGGCACAGCACTATATACTCTTGTGTTTTCAAGGTGTCTAATTGTAAACCATGGACAAAAAGTACTGCAACTCAATATGGGGAAAAGCTCCTACGCTGGCAAACTGGCTTAGGTGAGACCTGAAGGATAACGTGGTGCAGAAGGCAGAGTTTCAGAGATCCTGAGGAGCACTTGAAAACGTGACAAAGACGTTTCTGAGCAGTGAATTCACTTATCTGAGTGCTGCACGTGATGGGGAGAACCTTGCAATGAAAGGCAGCATAATGCTGAGCAAGGGGATAAAAATACACGTGTCAGAGCACAGCCTCATGTGGGAGATGGATTCAGGAATCTCATCCTGCTGCTGCAGAGACAGCTTTTCCCACTCATAGGCTTATGCTGGCATAAAAAGGACTTGCCACCACATGGGTTACTGCTGGGAGCTTTGGGAGAGCCTGATGCATTTGCCAAGGCACTTTTGCATGAACTCAGCCTGGCCCAAGCAAGATTAAAATAGAGCAGTAATGAGATACATGGGAAGACACCTACCAGAGAACTACTTCTCCTTGCCAGGGGAGCTGGTGTTGCCACAGGGTCTGGAGAGGCTGAGGTGCAGGGCTATGGTTGAGTAAACTCATCCAGTTCACTCGTAACTGGCTTGTAGGAGCCCTGTGATAGAGCTGGGGACAGGAGGTGACAAACACAGTACAGTGAATGAACGAGGCTGTGAGATATCACAGAATGGTTTGAGTTTGGAAAGGACGTTAAAGCTCCTCCAGCTCCAACCCCTGCCCCGGGCAGGGACACCTTCCACTAGAGCAGGTTGCTCCAAGCCCCTGTGTCCAACCTGCCCTTGAACACTGCCAGGGATGGAGCATTGATGTTGATGGTGTTGATGCTGATGGCTTATGTGGTGAAGGGATTAACAAGGTGTGGTGCAACGCCCTGATGGGGGTGATGGGCTGCTGATGGGGGTGACTACGTTATCAGGTGGAGGCTGGATGGCCCTTAATGCTGCCTGAGCCTGGTGGAAGAGGGAGTGATGGGAACTTTAAATTGTTGTGTTCCACCCTTGCACAAGACCCACAGCCCTTGAACAGTCTGGGCACAACTCTGTTATCCCTCATTTATGTGTAATAAATACACCAAAGTGAGAAAGTGGCTGTTCCCACACCATCTGGGATGGCAGCAACAGGTAATTTGACTGCAGTCTCAACACCACTTCTCTCAAAAGCATAAACTTGGCTTTGAACCTCTCCATTCGTGGAGGATGAGAATACAATCCTATTTCCAGGCCAGTTGATGGGCTTGCTCCTCTTTCCTCCCCAAAGCAGGGATGCCTCTTTGGTAAGATTTGCACCTCTGACTATGTCAGATGATACCTGGGTGGAACTAAGTTTAATGAATTGGTTTTTCCATATGAGCTCAATCAGTCGTTGGCTGCCTTTGGATTTTATTACTGATTCAGTAAGTGATTTTATCAATGACAATTCTGAATCTGCATTTCTGATGTTTCAATAACCTGCACTATTCATGAGTCTGTAATAGTGAAAGTTCTTATTGAATGGGAGCAAACGTGTCAAATGGATTCTAATCAGGAATAAAGCCTGGCCTCACTCAGCCCCTCTCATCTCTGAGGACTGGCTGGAATCCCAATGTGCAAGGCCAGGTTGGACACAGGGGCTTGGAGCAACCTGCTCTAGTGGAAGGTGTCCCTGCCTGTGGCAGGGGTTGGAACTAGGTGAGCTTTAAGCTCCCTTCTAGCCTAAGGGTGTCACATTTGAGCTGATCATGCCCAAAGGAGCAGCTGTTTTGAAGAAAGGAAATGTCAATGAGACAGAGCAAAGTCCCCACAAGACCCATCTGTAACACAGCCAGCGATGAAACTTGCTTCAGGTTTTGCCATCGCTGTCGTTTTACATTGCCAAAGCCCCTTTGTGTCCACGGGGCAGCTGTCACTTCAGTGTGACAGTCCTACTGTGCTTGCTCTTGCAGAAAGAGGTGTTTTATTCTCTCACCTGGCAGCTGCCACAAAGGCTGTTCAGGCTTAAAAGGGAAAACATGACATTAAAAGTAGGAAAATCCAGGCCTTTTGCTTGAACAATTGTTGCAGAAAGGTTATTTCATGGATTAGGGGCAAAACAGCCAAAGCTGAAATGTTGTAGATGGGTAAAATAATTCCTTCAAGCAGGCATCGAGCTGCCCTGGGGAGACCTGTGTCCGGGCAGCTTGTGCTCCCATCGGGATGTTGGGCACATCAGTCCTTTCTGCTCAGCTACATCCTTCTGTGGTGCCCTGACTCGGTTTCCCCAACCTGATGCTATTAAACCAGGCTTCAGAAGTGAACTTGTGAGTGTTTGATGGCTTTGAGGTTAAATGCTCTTTACAGGGTAAATGTGTTCTTTGTGAGCGAGACTTATAAAGTCCTTCTTGAACGAGGATGAATTCTACCTTGATAGTTATTCTCACAAAGCAAACAAAATACACATTTTCAGCTGACACAAATCCAAAGGTGTTTGAATTTTGTCTCGAGCTACACAAAGCCAAACAGGCCGCCCATGGGATCTGAGGGCCCAGCCGCGTCTGTCAAGGATAAATGAGAGCTTTTATTCTTCCTAATCCTGCTGGAGCTTGCTTAGGAGGAGGGTAAATCGTGCTTCAGGACAGAGTGAGAGGCAGACGGCTGTAGAAGTACAAAACCCACTTGCAGAGCTGTGTTTGGATTCCTGCCTGCCAAACTCCTCTGTAAAGGCTGAGCAATCTGACCCTAACTGCAAACCAGACTCTCCCTTTAAACCCCGAGCGCTGTGTTAAAGCATCAGCAGCATCCACCCCACCTCAGAAGAAGGGACAAGCCCCTGCAGGGTGCACAAAGGAGTACTTTGTCGTATGTAGGCAGCAGTAAATCCCCTGCGGTGTTTGGTCACCTCAGGCTCTGAGTTACTCGAGTAGCTTTTCCTTATTTCCACTTCACTGGCTCCTGCTCAATGAGGGGAGATTCATCTTGGTTAAGCTGAGCTGTAAAATCTAATGAGAGTTCTCAGAGCACCCATAATGGACATGCACAATCATGCACTCAAATATGTGTGTATATACGTTTATTTAATACATATGAAAGTATATATGTATGTGCATATGTATAAATAGAGAGAGAGAGCAACAGAGACCCCAGCTTGGAAAGAGGGTAAACTGATTTAAGTTTCTTTCTCTATGCTGCCATACAGTCTGTCTTCATTCCTCATGGCAGAGGAGGAATATGGCTCCTGTACCACGAGAGGAAGGAAAAATGCTTGTGTCTAATCAAGTCATTCTCTTGTTCTCGTGCCAAAATGCTCCTCACATTCTGGGTGTGGGATTATTTACCATCATTGATTTGTCGAGGAAAGAAAAGGACAAAGGACCCCGCATAATGCAGAGCTGCTTATTACTGAACACAAAACAAACCCTGAACATTGGCAATAGGATTTCTCCTTGCAGTGTTTGTGAGGTTTCTTGTTTAACCTCCGAAGCAGCATAGTCTGCTGTGGGTGCTGCTGATGGGGAGTGTGTGCTTGTGGCATATGCTGTGCGGGCAGCATTTAACGTTAATGAGAAACAAAGAATTCCTGCAATCCCCAACAGCACAAGCAAGCTCAATTAGAGAGCTGCCTGGTCACAGGAAACAGATTCTGTTTGCTTTCTATTGCATGGAAACAAGAGCTTTTGTCTCGTGTATGCACGTGGATGTGGAAGGCAATCTGCTTCCCAGCCAGGAAGAATCAGACTGTAATAACACCATTATCCATGAACATCACTCTTCAACCTTATGGTTATCGCTAATAAAATCTGCCTTTCTCTACTATTTGTCCTTGTATTCAAGCCTCATTCTTGTTATTTTTATTACTGTTGTTACAAGCATGTTATGAAAGGTCCATTTGTTACCGTGCTGGCAGGTGTCCCTTTGTACCTCAAGGAAAAGATGTATCCTCAAAGACTCTTAGTCTTTTCCAAGAGGAGGCTGAATGGGGCAGTTTGTACCTCTCACTTCCCTGTCAGGCAAGTGACGTGGCACAAGGAAGTTCATGGAATCACAGAATAGTTTGGGTTGGAAGAGACCGTCTAAGGTCCAACCCCTCTGAGGAGAGCAGGGACACCTTCGACTAGATCAGGTTGCCCAGAGCCACATCCAGCCTGGTCTTGAAGTTGTCCTTCTGGCTGTAAAGAAGGAGCATTCTCCCCAGTGATGCTGAATGGATGGTGAGGCAGGAGCCTGGGGCAATGGGGTGATCAGGATTATCCTGCCATTAGCACAGAGAGGTTGCTGAGGAGCAGATTTCAGGAGAGTTCAGGCTGAGCTTCAGTGCAGATGGAGGAAGGCAGAGAAATGTGGGGTTAAAGATGAGAAGCTATCGTAGGAACAGGATGAAACTCTGGTGCACAAAGAGGAGCTGCACAGCAAGGACCTGGAGCGGACCTGCAAGGCCATCTGCAGTTGCAGTGTCACTAAGAAGACTGATGACTTGTTTCATTTGAAAGCAGAGAGTCCTTCACATTACAGCCTGTGTAGGGACCAAACCTGAGCTCTTTATCTATGACATAAAATGACTTCCCCGTATTGACAAGACAGACCAAGAGGAAAACAGCAATCCATCAGTCTCAGCACCAGGCAGTGGAGAGAAGCAGCCAAAATAATCATTCTGGAATGAGGGAAAGGCCTGTGATGTTGAAGGACAAGAGAGAGGAATGTGTCCTGCTGCCAGCTGGGCTGAGGTCTGGGAGAGCGAAGGGACAGGGATGGCTCAGCTTTGCTTGACATCCCCTGGAGGAAACGCAGGCACAGTGACAGGTCTCTCAGTGATCCTCCGCAAAAGGTTCTGTGCTTCTTTCACCCAGGGACTTTCTAGTGCGTGAGGAAGGAATAAGTGCAGTGGTACAGAGAGATGAGTGGCTCTGCCAGCCATGGGAGGGAAGTCTGGGGTCTCAGGGTGGACCTCGGTGCATGACCTGCTTTGCAGAAGGGCTTGTAAGGTCCAGGGTTTGTAACATGGTGTCTGGTTTAGGGCAGATGGATAAGGTGAGCAGATAAATGGCTGTTATTACAGCAAAATGCAGAAATCTGGACATATTACTCGAGAATAAAAGGCTTTTCCAGCCTGGAAAGGACAGGTTTTCTCCTAGGGAAGATGCTGTTGTCATAATGTCAATTTTACCAATGTGTTGTTTATTATTAAAAGCAAACAAAATTGAGGTGATTTTCTGGGGGAAAAAGGGGGTTTCAAACTGAAATGCTTATTTTTCTATACTCAGAAAATTAATATCTTATGCCCTCCGCTTTTCCTACTGAAGTGGGAAGAGAGGTGGCCAGGGCAGGATGAGGGGGAGGAGGGAGGTGCCACATCCTCTTCGTCTTTCTCTTGGTTTCTCTTTCCCACACTATCACACATGGAAAAGGATCAATGAGATGTAGAACCCCTCAGCTCTTTACCCATCCCACATCCCTTCCCCTGCCAGGCAGTGCTTCACCAATCCCCGTGCACGCTCAGCCCTCCTCTCCAAATCATAGAATCCCAGCCTGGTTTGGGTTGAAGGCACCTTAAAGCTCCTCCAGCTCCAACCCCTGCCACGGGCAGGGACACCTTCCACTAGAGCAGGTTGCTCCAAGCCCCTGTGTCTAACCTGGTCTAGCAGGACACGGCATAATCACTAGAACTTTGAGGAACCTCATGGGACCAAGGGACAAGGAAGGAGCTTTTCCAGCTTGGAGAATGGGACTTGCTGCCTTTAAAGAGAGCACGGGTTAACCCACAGACAGCTGGCAAGGCACAGTTACAGCACGATTATAGCTGCGTGCTCTTACTCGAAGGTAATTCAAAACAACACTAAGAGTCTTTTTGCCACTCAGGATTGAGCCATAATACGTGTGTCCAAGAAGAGAATTTGCTGGAGCAGAAACAAGTGCTCTGTAAGAGCGAGCAGAGAGCCACTTCTGGAGTGAAACACTTGTAATTACCGCATGCAAATGAGCACGGCTGCAGGTTGCCCTGGGTGCGTGAGCATTGCCTGCTTCATTTGGAAGCAGCTCAGTAGTTAGAAGTGAACTGTAAGGTTCTCATTATGCAATTAGGGCTTTAGTGAAAGACTCATTAATCTGAAATGCAATTAGTCGGGCTGCTGCCGCACTGAGTTCGAAAGCGATTTTGCTGGGTGATGACTTTGCTGTTCACGTAGCGCTGGGTGAGTTATCTCCCAGTGCTTTGATAGGATCTTCTCATTTCAGGCTTCCAGAGCCTCTGTTTGGAACGATACAAACACAAGAATGAGGATTTAGTTCATTTAAACTGTCAGCTGCTCTTTTACATCTGAATTTCCTGTTTCTACTAATCTTTGCTATTTGTTCCTGTGGGGAAGATTTATATCTAGTGCTTAGAAACAAGGGCTGCGGGAATGGCACTTGGATATCACAGGAAACATGATTTCTGCATAACGTGCAACCGGTTGGGTCTCTTGGGTTCAGTTCTCAACTCCATGAGTGGCTCTTTGCATGACCTTCAGCAAGACCAGACCAGCTATGTTACTGGCATCATAAGGTTGGGGAATGAGAGGAATGCTCAGTACATTCACTGCATAAGGCTTTCTACCCCAAAAACTGGGTTACAGAGATGACAGACCAGCTAGATCATAAGGATTTGGGTATTATCTTCTGGTTTATAGTATTGTGGAAGTAAATCATTCAACACAGGTCCTTCAGAAGTCCTTTATGTGAAGCTGAAACTGCGCAAAATCTCTCTACTGCACTCTCAGGCCTTTCCTGCAAGAGGAAAATGAGGCTTCCCATTACTTCTGTTCTGGTTTATCCACAAATAGCTGTTGTGCTGGCTCGCTGCCCGGGTAGGTTTCACCTACTTTGCTCACAGGTAAACCAGACATTTTAATATGTCCCAAGTCTGCTGGGTAAAAGGTGATTTGAGAATATAAGAGAAAAGGTTCTTCAAGAGCTACAGCTTCACCTGTATGAAATATTTTGCCAAACCTTTTTGTCTCAAAAAGACTGAAGCTTCAGCAGCAGCAAACTGTTGCCTGGATGAGTTTCAGCCATGAAGAATTGCCTGTGACACACACAAACGAAACATCAGAAAGTGTAGGAATGTTACAAATAAAACACGCCGTGGTGAGAAACCTCCTGAAGTTATATTTACACTGTGATAAAAGAAAATACTTGGCTTCAAAACGGAACATTTTATATTAGGGCAAACAAAATGTTCCACTTATCCCAAAGTTTATTTTTTCCAGGCTTCTTGATTGACCAAACCAACTGTCACGGATTTGAATTTCAAATTGACCCAAAGCAATTTTTTGTTGGCTTGTTTTTTTGCCAACGAAGGAAAAAATCAATTCTTTCCACTGCTCTACCTAGGATGTGCCTACCCCAAGTGTGTGAGAAACACTTTGCTTGCCAGGAAATGGAGAACCCCACCGCAAAGGGTGTGTGATGCGAATCTCACTGGTGGGGCTGAAGAAGCTGGAAGCTGCAGCTGCTCAGGATGAGACCTCATCTGGAAGTCACCAGCCCCTATTTGCTCTCCTAAACTGCCCTCGTTTTCCATTCAAATACGAATATTTCCATTCAAATAATAAGTCAGATTCAGTTAGAACTGTAATAATCTTTGTGTGTCAAAACCCTTGCTCCCATCTCTGATAATGTCTTGTAGAGGGTGCTTGAGGGATGTGTGTACATACAGGTTAGGTGTATAAAATGCTAATATCTCCCTCCCTTGGCATCTGCAGCTCAAAGACTTCCTGAGCTGGAAGATGTGGAGGTTACAGGGGTCAGTGCAAAATAAAGTAGAGCAGGTTTGATCGCCTTCAGCAGAGGTTTAATTCTTCTGCTTGATTCTTCACTGGAGCAGGAAAACGCACACATCTTTGTCAGCAATGCTTGTGGTTTCCCATAACGAAGAGTAGTAAAAAGCAACCTAGGGCAGTCATTTTTTATCTCTTTTCAGTTCAGAACACAAATATATCTGCCCTTATCCTCTCTTAAATGTCTACATATGTACTTAAGGCGTTGACACACAAAAAAGATGCCACTTGGGTAGAGCACCTTGGGTGGAGGGATCTCCCCCATCTACTGAGCTGGGATTCAACTGAGGAAGGGTCACCAACTCCCTCTGGGGAATTGCACCTCCAGCCCGGTGCTGGTCTGGAGCAGATCTCCACTGCCTGCAAAGGGAGTCCACAGCTGGGAGGTTTCATGTGCTGTAACAACCAACCAAAGCTGTTTCTCTCAGATGAGCTCCAGCCACAAGCAGTGAGGAACACGCAGTTGCCCAGTAAGGAGACCTGTAGCCTCAAAGCCAGGTAAATCCTCTTTCCTTTCCTAATCTGCTTTTATGTTTGGTCAGCTCCTTGATTACGAATGTTTTAGGGGTTTTCAGCATGTTGAATACAAGTAGGAAAGGAAGAAATTCAGGATTCTAGGCAAAAAACCCCATCCTTTGTTAAAACAGAGAGCCCAAGATCTCTGCAGTCTCTCACCTGGCACAGATTTTGCTTTACAACATCATGTCCCTGAGGTGGTTTTGACAGTTCTCAGACACAGAGTTTTCCTACCTGTGACTTCCCCTTTGCAAACAGAGCTTGAAAACGTGGGTTTGTCCAATGCCAGCCACATCTGCAGCTGGAATGCTGTATGCTCCTACTGGATGGCACATCCTGAACTTCAATCACCTGAAATACCAGTACATGGTGGCAGTTAAGCAGCTGAGGAATTAGCCTTATCCCCCTTCCCATGTGGCTGCTTTGGGATGGGCTGGGTGACTCCTTGGAGATGCTGGGCTGTGCAGAGGGAGTGTGCTGCCCTTGCTGAGCCCCAGCTGAGTGTCAGTGGCTGAACCCCAACCGTGGGCTCTGGCTGTGCCACAAAACACCCCAAATTGCTTCAGTTCTTTGCCCAGATGTCTCTTTGAGTGAGCTTTCTCAGGACACATCTGTCCTGCCCTGACTTTGCCAGAGGCCAGAGCTGTCCTGAATTGTCTCCTCCAGTGCTGGGCTCACTTACTGGCCCTGCTCAGTGAGCAGAGAGCCCTTGCACCACCTGCAGCATCCTGCATCCACCCCACATCTCTGCTGCCTGCAGGCTCTGCCCAAGGGGACAAACTTGTTACGACTGGACTTAACAAGCCTCTCACCTAAGGTCTTGGGCCATCCCTTGGAGCAATCTCTCTTTCATATTTCCATTATCAAGAAGCTGCAGCTGGGCCTTGAGGAGATGTTATTTCACGTTCTATTATTTCAATAGCACCTTGAAGCCTCAAGAAGATTGAAATCACCTTCATGTTTTCTCCCCATATGTCAGGCACCTCAGTGCATACCCATGGTGTGGCTGTGACCTCTCAGCTCAGTGCTCTCCAGGGAAAGCAGATGTGATTTAAAGGTCAGCACAGGAGTATAATTGCCAAGTAGAGTCCACAACGTGAAAGCAGAGGGATGAGAATCGATTACTAGCCTCCTAAAGCTGCCTGGTACGTCAGCAGTGTCTCCTGGAGAATGGGCGGCTTTGTCATAACATGAAGCTGAAAAGTAAAGGGTCGGTATTGGAAAGGGCAAGACCTCTCTGCTCTGAGATACATCCTAGATTGATGTGAGCACAAAGCCAGACGCAGGGTTACAGCATCTTCTGGAGCACTCAGTACCATGTGCCCAAGCGGGGGTCGCCCAGCACCTTCATACACTGCCCGTAGGCTTTCTGCAGGGAGGTGATGATGAGCTGCAGCTCCAGGAGCTGCAGCAATACAGATGTCAGCTTTGATAATGCCCATGACACGAAACAGAAACAGCCCCAGCTGGCTGCAGAGAGCAGGGAGTGGGTAAGCAGATGATGGAGGCATCCCCTAAGATCTCCAGTGTTCCCTGCTTACCCCTCTCCATGTCATTGTGTCTCTTGCAGAGTCTGTTGGCCTCATCCATCCCTGCCTGCTGGAGCCATGTGGTGGGAGAGGACCCCTCACTTTATCTTCTGTATTAAGCTTCTGAGCCTCTGTATTGTGCAAATGTGACCTGCAAGCATCCTCCAGGGTTCAGAAACCAAATGAGAAAGGAAGTAATGTTTGCATATACACGAGCACATCTGATGGTAGCATTGTAACCTTTGGCCAGAAGCACTACCCAGGGGGAAAGAAGACTCACGATCTTCTGAGTCTTGTGTTTGGCTTTATCATGTCTGGACCATCTGCAGTTGCTTATGGGAGGCGGTTTTTAGCATGGGCTAATTGAGCATTCATTACCTCATTATTAAGCAATCTTCTCATTTTGTGCTCCTTCCAATCTCTCCACCTATGGATAATGTTCTCCGATTCTCCCTGGAGACGCTTTGCCCTTTGTAAATGGCAGGCTTGTTCTTGCTCTTTCAAATCAATGTCAGTTTTGCTTTGGAAATGTCCTTTTTTGCTTTTATTGCTTTCCACCTTCCAGCGCAGGAGCTTTGCTCATGCTCTGTCCAGTGGAGACACTACGTGTGGCATGGACTGGGGGAAATCACAACGCAGGGTTTCTGCCTTGCTGAGGCCAATACAGAATTGCCTATTGCCACCTCTTGGTAGGAATAAAGAACGGCAAGTGAATCCTGTCCCCTCGGGAAAGACAAGGGTGTGAGTTGGAGACACCCGCCGAATGGGATTCTCTATGTCCCTCCACGTCCAGGGATGGCAGCATGACAGCAATGAGATCCAGCAGTGCATTCCAAGGCATTGCTGTCCTTGCGTGTGGAAAGGTCCAGGACTTTGGTGTCTGAAGGTCTCCAGTGGTGTACAAAGAGCCATGTTGTTGGACTCAATGAACTTGAAGGTGTTTTCCAGCCCAAATGATTCTGTGATTCAGTGTACTACTGGCATTGACCATCATGTGTCCACTGCACCATGAAAGCCCCCAGTCCTCCACCTTTGGAGGTGGTTGAAGGCTGTTCTGCTGTTATAAGGAGCTCAGTTGTCTGTCAAATGGGTGGACAGCTTGTCCCCAGTGTGCTGGTGCAACTCTTGCCTGATGCTGAGCCAAGTAACTTTACTCAAGAGGAGCAGCCTCTTTTTAGGGGCTTCCTCAGCACCATTTGCCTCAAGACTTTAAGTTGTGCTGAGGGACCAGAGAACGAGGCGAATGTTTAGTTGCAGCTTATCAGCCTTAATAAATTCACCTTTCTGCTAAAGCTGCCAAAGCACTGAACTAAACCTTCCCCATAAACATCCCACGTGGATATCTGTGAATGAATAAATCATGCACTACGGATGAGAGAGGGAAGAGAGAGCTGTGTGTGCATGCGGGCGCCTGCTTGTATTCCTGTGTGAGCAAGGCTTGAGTCAATGGAGAAGGAAATTCCTTCCTTGTAGCAATCACTGTGTGGCCACTCCTGTGGCTAAGGGTGAAAAAACAGAGGGAGCACAGGGAAGATCTTCGGCTCCACCAATGTAGTGGTACCTTCTGTTTTCAGCCCTCGGGGAATGGTACATGATAATAGACAGCAACTCCCAAGGAAATACTCCTTTTACCTCTTTTTGAGCATAAAACATCTGACTACAGACATCTGGGTTGTGTCTCCAGCTGCATCTTGGGCTTTCTAGCAGGAAATCCAATGGGGTCTCTGCCTGTGCAGAGTCAGGCCTTGCTCTGGCTGCAGTAACATTGCCAGTAGCCAAATCCTCCCCGACTTTATCTCCACCAGCTTCCAGCTAGAGCTTCTGTGTCCAGTGTTTCGTAAGCCCTGATGATACAGCTGCTCCGGAGTTTGGGAATTCCATCAACTTCAAAGATCTCCATGGTTTTGTGGGGCTTTAAAATGTCAACGTGTCAGACCTGAGGAAAACATGTCTTTGAAAATCACATTACGAGTCAGATCAGCCAAATGCTACTGGTGAGGACTTACACTGAATGTGATTAGAGGGAGTCCTGGCTAAGACACCTCAAATTGAGTATTTCAAGCTCAACAAATTGGCTTCTCATCTGACCAACTCTATCCTCACCTTCAGGCTAGAAACTCTCCAGCATGAACCGTGGAGATCCTGCCTGCTGGGTAAAAGCAGTGGCAGCAGTTTTGGGGCTGTTTGTTAGAATTCCTTTATTAGAACAACAAGTGAATTGACATCCAAAACAGACCCTTGCCCAGGCAAAGCAAATTCATTTGAAAAGATGAATGAGCATTTGCAGGAAATTCATTGCTGCCTTCACTGCAGCCCAGTGAGGATGATGTTCTGCCTCCCAGGACACAGAGAAACAGACAGCATCTATGCCTGGTTTTTATTTAAGGAGACATTTTATTTCAGGTTATATAGAGGGTAAAACAGCATTAACAGTCTCTCATGCTTGGTTTTACAGAGAAAACATATTTCTCAGTGACTCTGAAACTTTGCTCCCTCTTCCTTGTGTATGTGGGTTATACGTGTGGGTTCCCCCTGCATCAGAGACACCGCTCCCTTTCTATCTCTCTCTATTTTTGATTTCTCTGTCATTCTGGGTCTGATTCTTTGCAGGTTCTTTAGTTCTCAGAGTTAGCATCCATGAGTGATTCCTTTCCTCCTCATCCCCCTCCAGGAGCAGTATCACAACTCTCTTTCTCAGCTTTGCTCTTCGAGGATGCTTTGGTAGTGACATTTCTTTATGGATGAGAGAGAGCTTCCAGGAAAAGTAGCCATTCTTCCTGCGAGTCTAGTGGAAATTTCCTTCTCCTGTATCACTTTTGAGAGGTTCTGATGCTCCTTAGTCAGCTAGGCAGGATTCAGTAGCCCTCACAGAGGTGTTTGATGCCACCATGGATGTCCAGAGTCTGTTTCAGACCCCTATTGGCCTCCAGCATCTGTAGGTCCTGCATGTGATTGGACATTCACATACCTGGGATGCCTTGGGGTATGCTGGCCACCACTAGGTACCACATTTGGGCAGGTGATGGACATGATGCACACAGCCCCGCTCCTGCTCGAGCAAGGACAGAGCTCAGCCCAGCTGCAGGAAGAACAATCGTTATTTCTTTTCTGATCCTCCCCAGCCCCTGTCAGGGTGTGAAAACGTTCACACGAACTGACAGAATATCAATTCTTATTGCCGGGCGGGACAAAAAAAAAAACAAGAGGAGGAGAAATCCTCTGAGGATGAAGCCATCTCTGGGCAATGCCAGTTACAAGATCTACTAAGCTCTTACAGCATCCTTCTGACCTGCTGCTGGTCGTCTCAGCAGTGACTCCAGTAAGTCCTCAAGGTGGTTTGTGGAGGCTGTCTCTCTACTCTGAGCTGAAACCTCTCCAGCTCCAGTTCCCCTGTGCTTCCTGGCATGTGATAAGTGTGTCACCCAGCCTGCGAAGGGGGTGACACACTCATCACATGCTGAACCACCCAGTGCTAACCCCCAGGTACTGAAAACAGTGCCAGGCACCGGGATATGATACAGTGCCAGGCCCATCCCGTAATGGAAAGGATAAGGGACATTTTCCAGCAGTTGTGCTGAAAGGATGGCATGAGATGCTCGTTGTGCATGTTTAATTGGAAGGAGCAGCTCCAGCCTTGCCCACCCAAGGACTTTGTTCACTGTGGTGAAGTTCATTAGCAGCAAACAGGGAGATAATAGATGTTCCCCCTGCAAGCCATGAGAAAAGTCACTTTGATGAAGACGTGTAACCATGGGCACAGTGCACCAGGATCAGTGTCTCTGCTGTGCTCTTGGCAGTGTAACTCTTCAGCAGATCTCACCTTTCTCATTGGCTTTAAATGAGTCCTAAGCCTATCCAGAGAAATTGATAACGAGTGGCAATAGAGCCAGAGAACCCAAACTGAAAGCATCAGCGAAGTAATAGAGGTAGGCTGGAAAGCAAAGCATCCTCTGTCCCTGTCTTCAGCTGTTGCACCCCAGTTCTGCATTCAACAGTTCCAGCCTGGAACACCATCGATCCAACGCATTCACCAGGCACACTGCCCCAGGCTGGTGCAGCAAGGGCAGGACATGAAGATGGAGCCAAGTCCTGAGGTTCAGTGTAGCATTTACTAGAAGTCTCTCTATTCCTGGACTTCTCCCAAGTCAATACTCCTAATTCCCAGACTCATTTCTGCTGTGGTCTTGTCACTATGTACCGGGCTGCGCTGTGAATGAGCTGGCTTCAGATCTGCGGGGTTTGGGCAGGCAGTGGGGAGGATGGATCACTTCCTGGAGTGAAGACTCCAGATACTCTGGATCTGGAGTCTTCGCTTTTCCTAATCCCCAATTAAAGTAGAGTGACCTTGACTCTGCAGGGATGCAGCAAGAAAAACCCCAACACTTTGGCTTTTTAGCAGATAGTTCTGCCTTAGATGAGCTCAAAGGAGAACCTCAAAATGCTTCTCTCGCTCCCAGGCTCAAACTAAAAGGGCAGCAGGAGCTGCTTTGCTGCCCTCAGCCCAGGTTTGTGCAATGCTGGATTAGAGAGAAACCCCTCAGGGTCCTCTCCAGATGAATCTTCTGGCCACCAAGTCCAACCCAGCTCAAAGCAATCTCCAAATGCATGATGCCAGGATTGTCTCTCTGGGCTCGAGGTCACCCGTGGTCCTTAGCACTGCCCAGACAATGACACTGGAGCGGGTTAGCTCTGGACAGGGGTTGCTAACTGGTACACACAGGGGTAAATTCTGTATTACCTGTGTGACAGCACACACTTGCCAATAGTGATACTCTCCCCTGCTGGCTTGAGCATCCACATTTATGACCACGTGTTTATGGAAAGCCCTTAGTCCTTTCTCTTGGTCAGGGCATGATTCGCCTCAAACCTCATCACTCTCCTCCTGTCAGAGCTCCTCAAGGAACATCTCAAAGAGAACCTTTGAGTAAAGAGGGCACGAAGACACTTTTGCTACAGATATATTGCCAGCCTTCCTCTTGCAAGGAAGTTTATGATAAATATTACAGGGAAATGAAAATCCCATTAAAGATCTGACATACATTGAACAAATCAAATACATTCTGCTTCTCTGCATGTCTAATAGAAGGAGGACTGACCTTCTCCTAACTCCTTCCTTGCTGATATGCTGCATGCTTATTAGGTGTTTAAATATTATATTTACAAGGAGATACCTCTGCCTGTTGTACCTCTGCTTGTGCCTCGAATTCTGTTTTTAATTATGATAGCTGGTTTTAGCCCAGGCTTATGGCCTGGTGAGTTCCCATTATAGACATGAGATGTGGAAGGCCCTCGACTCGGGCTGTCTTGAAATGAGGGCGTCTGAGACACTGTCAACCACTCTCCCTAATTACACCAGCACAGCACGCTGCAAACTCATTTATCATTGCTTGCTTTCAAGTAGCATCCAGAGACACTGCCTGAACCAAGTACATCCTCATGCTCCACAGCACAACACAGAGAAGGGCACAAACAGATGCAGAGTGCATTTAGTGGCTAAAAACTAAACACAGGTAAAAGTGAGAATGAAGAGAAAGTCCTAAAATGGGAAAGCTGCTCTTTTCCCATGTGCTACATGGCTGTAGCATCCTGTTTGGACTTAAAGAATAGAGTTCCTCCAGGTTTGAGCACGTCTTTTACGTGACACATTGAAAAGGCCAAAAGGCTTCATCATAAAAATGTAGACATGTCATTTGGGGTACACAATTGCAAGTCACCATTGTCTCCTGGAGTACGTACACAGACAGAGCTATACACACTGTGGAGGCAGGATGTGTGTCCTACCATCGAATCCATGGATCCAGGGATGTCTGGTTGGGAGATAAGAGCAGTAGGGTCACCTGGAGCCACCTACTCTGATGATGCCTCAAGGGAAGCACCTTGACTCAGGGGAGGGTTTGGGGATATTTTCTTTTTGGAGCAAAACTGACCTGAATTCACCTTCATGTCACCAAGTCACCATCTCTACCAAAGAAAGTCTCAGCCAAAGCTTCTCACCCAGCTGAGATGTAAGAGGTGCAATAATCCAGCTTTAAACCTCTAGTGTTATCGGAAAGAGGCATTCCTATAAATCCTTCTTCTAGAATTACTGGTCCCCTAACAGCTAACCAGGAATTGAAATGCTTCTCACTGGAGGTTGGTAAATACTTTGTCCCCCGGGGTGTAGATCCATTAGAGGGCTTTTTTTCTCCCATTAGCCCCCAAGACCAGCAGGTTGAGGAGTCTTCTGAAGTTCCTACACCCTTAATATGATGCTTAAGATGGAGATTTGCAAGGAAACATCTGGGAGGTGGGACTCTGCCTTTCGTGGGGCTTAGTCTTTACCTCCTAGGCTGGTCATCCAAAAGGCTTGTGTCAAAACACTTAGGGCACCTGAAAATTGAAGGCATTAATGTGGTCTCTGCGTGGGCCAGGGAGCAGATGGGAAAGCAGCTCTTTTCCCATGTCAGATGATCTCTTCAGTCCCAGATCCTTGAACCAGGACACCCCTGGGTTGCAGTCAAGTTTGCTTCAGCATCAGTTCTCAGGCCAGAGCTGCTTTTCCAACGTGACTGTTTCTAGCACATCAGCAACAAGCCTAAAAACATGTGATTAGAAGAAAACCCCACAACCCTGGCGTTAAATTAGTATGGACTACCTTATCATTAATTTGAGATTAATGGGAACAACTGAGTTAAGATTCTGTAACGATAATTAGCAAGCAAATTACAATAAAAGAGAAGGGAGCAACTCAAAGTAATTATAGTGTACATACATTAGGATCCTGCACCGCCTAGCAAAATAACACGTGTGTAGTGAGATAACTACACTGCCTTCCACCTGCATGGAACAGCACAAACAGCAGGGTAGGAACAACCTGGAGGATGCTCTGGCATCACTGCAGGGTGTGCATCTGCTCTTGGTTACTACTTGTGCTGTTAAACAGAAACCTGAGTATGGGACATATACATAGGACAGAGCTGCAAACCAGGAATGATAAGAATTCCATTAAAGCTCCAAAGGGAAATGCTTCGGATACGGGGAATGGGAGGTACACTTTACACTCCTCATTCGTCACTTCCACTCTTCACCTCTTGTGTGAGCTATGATACTGTCCTTGTTCTTCACACTACTTTCAGGAAGGCTTCTGCCTGCACCAGGCAAGGACAGAGCTCACTTAAAGAGAGCAGTTTTCCTCCCTCATCTCTGTCTTCATGCTCAGTGTTGGTTCTTGGCCCTTACGTGCTTATTAGAGGGGGGAAAGACAGTTATTGTTATCTCCTGAGGTTTTTCTACAGTTTTCATCGTGGTTGTGTTGAGCATTTCACAAACACGAGGAAATTCTCTGCAAGGAGATGACATGTTTACCCCTGTAATGGATAATGGGAGGTGAGAGAAGACAGGGAGCAGTTCAGAGTGATGTGAGATACTTAACTCTTGATTTTGGGAGGTTTTATGTCACATTTCAGGATGGATATTCACTCATCCCTGCGTTTGTCACAGCCATCTGACTGCTGCAGTTCCTGTTTAGATCTGTCCCAACTCTTTTCTGGTTTGATACATGGGCAGCACCCACCACCGAGAGGTCCGTGTCCTCCAGTGGGATTTTGAGCTGCTTCTACAACACAAACAAAATAGTAACTTACGGAGACTGAGTATTTAATGAAGCTCCAAACCAGCTTGGAGGGTAAAGGGAGGGTCAAGTGGCTCAGCCACCGGCTGGGGATGAGGAAACCCTGGTGCTGCCCCAGGCTCTATATTGAGCTGGACTCACACTAGGGTCTTAAACAAACTTCTTCACCTCTTTTGGCTCTTTCCAGTCATGGAACAACCCACTTGGTTCTCTCCTCTTCTTGACACATCTCAGCAGAGCCCCACAGCCAGGGGTGGGAGGTGTCCTGGCCCCATCCTGCCCGTGGGACACCAGCGAGGGCAGCAGAGCTCCCACCAGCCCCATGGCACGAGCGGTGCTGGGTCTCCTCCTCCCTTCCCACAGTGTCACAAGATGACAAAGCATCAAATTGGATCCAGATTTGCAAATTGCAACTTTGGGTGCAGCTGAGCAGAACCAGGAAGCTTTGACAGATGGGTAAGTGGCTGATGTTAGAGCACAGGTCATTTGTCAGGAAGGAAGCTTTCCCCCCCGTGGGCTTTTTGTATATATATTTTTTGCTTTAGCATTTCAGAGCTCTGATTCATCAACTCAGACCACTTGAGGTACAGACAACAGTGAGAGCTGCATTTTAACTAGGCAAACAGAGCTGGTTTAGGAGTGGCCTCTTTGGAGAGGTTAATATTATAAATGCATCTTAAATGTCTAATACATAATCAAATGCCATAAAAATGGAAATGCTATGAGTATTGAAGCCTGAAGAACAAAACTCATTGCTCATTGCTCTTGCCACCAAAGAATTCACCTGTGAATACAAGTTGCAAACTTGCCTGGAGTCAGATTCCTGGAAATATCATGATGGAGTGAAAAGAAAGGAAAAAAGAACAGGCCATGCTTACTTTTTTCCAGGTTTTAGAGCTGCTGTTAAGAGCAGAGTGAAGCCTCCACTCCATCACAGACCCCACAGGCTTTTATTATCAATGGTTACAAGGATTGCAGGGTTTCTTCTAGGTCCACCTTCTCTCCAGGTCCTTGCAAACAGCACCACCACCTGCTTCCCTGGCCATAGGATGCCCTTCCCTGTGGGAAAAGGGTTTGCATCCATCAGGAGTAATGCCAGTCCCGTCAAGAGGAAGGATATCTCCTTAGTGTATGCCTAAGTAGTGAACTGCCTAGAAAGTGCATGACAGAGGATGATAACCAGTAGGTGAATGCATGATATAGAATCATAGAATCATTCAGGCTGGAAAAGACCTTCAAGATCATCAAGTCCCAACCATTAACCCGGCACTGCCAAGCCCACCACTAAACCATGTCACTAAGTGCCACATCTATGTTTTTTAAGTACGGTCATGGTTGGTGACTCCACCACTGCCCTGGGCAGCCTCTTCGGTGCTTGACAACCCTTTTGGTGAATATGATGGATAAGGAGCTGATACACCTATAGAGAGGAGAGCTGTAGCTTGGGTAATTGAGTTTCAAGCTGATGGACAGGAGCTCCTTGCCTGCTGAGTCGTGATCAATGGCGCGGTTACGCCTGCCGCTTGCTCTCCTGCCCTGATAAAGGACCATGAATGATGGACTGAGCATTGACAGGGCTCTGCAGCACTGCTGGCAGGGACCAGCCTCCTGGTGACACATCTTCTGCCAGCTGGGCCTGTCCAAGAGGGGTTGTGTGGTACCTGAAATGTGCAGACACCACCCGCCACACATCTTCTATGACTATGAACCATAGAACATTGGTCAGTCACCACTCCTGCCCAGCTGGCATGGCTCTGGGGACATGTTTCAGGGTATCTCCTTGAACTCCCTGCTATTTTTGTTGCCAGCAGACCCAAACAAGGGGCTTTATGTGGCCTGACTTGCCAAACAACGTAAGATTTCGCTCATTCCTTGCAACAGAACCAAACTTGTGCCATCCTTTTCCATGGTGCCACCATCCACCATGCAGGAGCCTTTCTGCTTGTGCTGGGCAGGCAGAATGAGCTGCTGGACCCTGAGGGCCCCAGCCTGCCTGGTCTTACACCCTGCAGAAGCACATGGCTCTGCACACGTGTGCACATACATGTGAGTTTGCACATGCATGTAAATCTGCACCCCATATTGACATGGAGCCCCCAACCCCTACATACGGGACGAGTGGCTGCTCCTCAGAAGCCCCACAGGGCACTCACACTTTAAAGACAATAGGTTATTTAGGCATTGGCCATTGTAAAAACATTTCTGGAGCACAGGATTTTCCATAGTCAGTGGGATTCAGCAACACAATAGGAAGACCTGTCAGCTGAGGGTGTTTGGATTGTGCCATTCATCAGACTAAAGTGGCTTGTAGG
>NW_009916087.1:168505-179705 GCF_000696875.1 Nestor notabilis
TGGAGCTGAAGCTCTCTCAGCCCAAAGGCAGCTGCAGCAGAGAGGAGAGGCAGCGATGGAGCTCGCAGTTATTTCAATGCCCCATTTGCCATTTTCAGAGGAGAAAGTTGCAGTCTGAAGTGCTCTTTAGAATTATTTTCATTTTGTTTCAATGAACCCGGTGACTATTTGGGAAGGAAAAACAACTGAATTTCAAAATTGAAACCAAACACATTGATCACAGAACCACAGGCTGGTTTGGGTTGAAGGAACCTTAAAGCTCCTCCAGTTCCAACCCCTGCCCCGGGCAGGGACACCTTCCACTAGAGCAGGTTGCTCCAAGCCCCTGTGTCCAACCTGGCCTTGAACGCTGCCAGGGATGGGGCAGCCACAGCTTCTCTGGGCACCCTGTGCCAGCGCCTCAGCACCCTCACAGGGAAGAGTTTCTCCCTTATGTCTAACCTGAACTTCCCCTGTCTCAGTTTGAACCCATCACTCCTTGCCCTATCACTCCAGTCCCTGATGAAGGTCCCTCTCCAGCATCCTTTTAGTCCCCTTCAGACCCTGGAAGCTGCTCTGAGGTCTCCAGCAGCTTCTCTTCTCCAGGCTGAGCATCCCCAATGTTCTCAGCTATGTTGGGATTGATGGGCGCTGAGCTCAGCTGCCTCCTCAGCTGCTTTCTGGGTTCATTAGAAATGGTTCGATTTGGGTGAACCTTAGCAAATCCCAGAACCCCGGGGACATGCCAGGTGCCTTTGTGAAACAAGTCAGCTGAACCCCCTCCCTGACCCACAGCTTCATCCATCCCGAAGCACAAGTCCTGGTAAGCCCCGTCCCTCCCTATCCCACCGGAGCTGCTCCAGTGGCATTCTCCCCACCACCTGCCTCCAGCAGACACCTCCCTGGGGCAAAGGCATCAGCCAAGGTGATTTATGGGCTCCACCTTCAGAAGTTTGCTGCTGCCAAAGCCTGCAGAGCACGGCGCCTGCAGCGCTCTTCAGCTCTCCTCTCATGCGTGCAGCAAGCTCTGAGAGAACAACAACCAGGAGGCAGCCTGAAGTGTTAAAGGAGACAAGTCGATCCTGACTTATTGTTATTATCTCCTAATAGTTTACACTGTGTTATTCTATAATTACTCAGTGAATCACGCTGGCAGTTTGCATGTTTGCTGTTCCTCTGAGTTACTCCCGTGCCTGCCTCTGAAGACATCATTACTCTTGCTCGCAGAGGTGCTGCCCCAATGGATGCTGGTGTGTAGCTCTCCCGCTGCCAGGCCACTCCGGGAGATCACAGGGACACTGTTTGCTTGGGTTTAGTAACAGTTTCTCCTCTCTGTAAATAATTCCTTGCTAATTACGCTCCAACTGGCTGGTACTTGTTGTACAGCCCCATGAATAATAGAGTGGGGAGTAAATCCTTGCTTTAATAAGGCCAGGAAATATTTAATTCAACCCCTGTGCACTGAATTAAAGAGGCCTTCACCGAAGTGGCCGAGGGAGCTGAGCTCCATCTCCTGCAAGGATTGCTTTGTCACTGTCTTTCTTCAGGTCACCGGCGTTTTCATTGTGCCAATGCTGGTGCCACCTCCACAGCTTTGCTCTGGGAGCCCATCAAGTCCTGCAGTGCTGGTGGCTGAAATAAAGGGTTGTTTGTCTGAGCTACTCTAAAAGCCCTGCTCATGCTGACAAAACAGGGTTCGTAGAGAAACTCCTCCTTTCTGAGCCTCCATCTCCCGTATTTCAGTATCTGAATATCTCCCATATGCAGCATCTGGCTCATGTCCCAGCCAAACTGGGGTTTAGGGAGGGCAGGGGGCAGCTGTGGGCACAGCACTGCAGGGCAGCACTTAGCTTTGTGTTTAGCTTCATGGATTAGGAAGGTTGGAGCTGGATGAGCTTTAAGGTCCCTCCCAACCCAAAGCAGTCTAGTGTACTATGTTTGTATTGCAAGAGTTCCCTAGCTCTTACCTTACCAAGTCCTAGGAGATGGACACTACTGCCCTCACCCAGACCTCACTTGCTCCAGCTCTGGAGTTGTGTGATGGACAAGCAGAGGGCTGATAATGCTGCCTGCATCCCCTGGCTTTGTACTGCTGCCTGGAGAAGCCGGTCACAAACAAGCCAGGGGGACATGGGTGCACAGCCTGGGCTCTCTCCACATCTGTGATGTTGCCCGTTGCGTCACCACTACCCAGTTCTCTCCATCAGCATTTCTTGGTTGGTTGTGACTTTTGCCATGTGCGAGGTGAACATCCCTTTTTCACTGGGATTAACCTCTCTGCTTCGGCAGAGAGCTTTGCTGTGGTTGCTAAACAGCTCAACTAGAACGACACAGCAGCACCCTGCTAATTGCATGGGCTTCTCTTGGCTAATCCTGTCTGCTCTGAGGTAGCACCAAGCTCCGGCTGCAGAGGGAGGCAGCACGTTTGGCCTCAGCATCTCTCCCCTTTGCGGTTGGGTTCGCAGCTCCCTGCCTTTTCCAAAGGCATCAGTGGCCAAAGCTCTGTCCTGGCCAGTTCCCGCTGTCACAGCAGCACCAAGTCCGGGCAGCTCGGGCCATGCCCAAAGCCACAGCCACCTCTCACCACTGGCTTTTGTTCAGCGCCCCAGCCTCCAAAACTTCACCTTGATGGATGCAAACGGTGGTGCCACCAGCAGCGCACACACTTCCTTATGGTAAGGAGGCAGGTTGAAAATGCTCTTTGCAGGAGGAGAGAAATGATGCTGTCTATGGAAGTGACTCAGCAACTCGAATCTCACAGGAGACTCCATCAGCTAGCGAGGTGTTTCAGTCTTAAAATTAACTGCTAGTTTTACCCTGTGTGGCTCATCTCCCTTTTCCACGGAGCTCTGGCTGCTCCCAGGCAGAGCAGGGCATCCCACTGATCATTTCAGAGCAGTCCGATCTCGGCACCACCCTCCCATTCAATCCCACTGCCAAAACCAGTCCCTATTTCTTTGACAGCACCACCTTGTCTAATGCTCTGCAGCTCTGTGAGCCTGCGGCCCGTTTTCTTAGCTGAAAAGTCAGTGCGTGGTGAGAAGGGGCTCACTTTCAAGCAACATGAAATATTCTGGTGTTTGATCTTGCTGGTTTGTTTGCCAGGGACAGAGCAGTCTCTCACCCCAGTGTGGATCAGGGGGTACCAGTGCAGCCCGAACCAGCCCTGTTCCTCAGCAGGGGTTTCTCCTTGAAAGCACCACCACACAAACGGGTTCTAGTTGTATAAAGTTTGCATTTCAGGAGATTTACATCTGTTTATTTAAAACGTTTAAACGAGAAAGTACTTGTGAAGTTAATGATTATTTATGAGCACGTGTCCCACATTCTTCAAGTACTGAGGGGCTCTAACCAAACACAGAGAAAACACCAGGCAAAGAGGAGAATGACAAAGAGCCTGAATGTAAAGGAAATCTTTGATTTCGACCCGTCTTATTTCCAGCTCCAACCTCCTGGGGATAAGCAGCCAACTGGGAGCCACTGCACTGACAGTGCACGTGTGTCAGTGGGAGAAGTGGCTCCAGGAGATGCCTCGCTCCCGGGAGCCCTGCCAAAGGACTGATCCAGAATGCCAGCCCCACATGGAATCACAGCATCGCAGAAACAACTCGGTTGGGAAGGAACTTTAAGATTACCAAGTGCAAATGTCCCCAGCACTGCAGTTCCCATGGAAGGGCCTAAGCAGCCCCTGCGGAGACAGGGGCTGGGTGTTGCAGTGGGTCTGCATTGCAGTGGGTCTGCATTGCAGTGGGTCACACGAGGCAGGAGCAGGGCTGGGTGCAGGTTAGAGAAGCAGCAGCAGTTATAGCCTGAGCTGTCGTGGCACAGGGACACACAGATGTGACCAAGTGAAGCGCTCAGGTCCCCCAGACCCGGGCTCCACAAAGACAAGCAGCAGCACAGCGCCCATCCATAGGTGCAGGCACACACACTTATCCCGGGCTGGAAGCAGGGGCTGTATTCCCAGCATGGGATGTGATTTCCCACCCAGCCCTGCCTGCTCTTCTCCATCCCTGGCAATGTAAAGCCGCCCAAGGCCAGGATGTAACGCCTCATTTCCAAAAGGCTGAGCTGCCAAATTACTTGCTAAAGCCAAATGGTCTTGGGGTGCCTGGGGCCGTGCTGAGCTCTGCTTTAGCGTCTGCCTTTTAATAGGGTGATCCCTGGTACTGGGAAAGCAGAAAGGAGTTTCCCATTGACTCAGCAAGACCACGGTGTAATCCCCAGCAGCCCAAAGGCAGGATCAAGCTCTGTGCACCTCAAAAGAGGGGTTCATTTTCAACTATTTAAGCACCTGCCCTGTGGTTCACTGGGATCATCCTTTGGTGTTTCAGGGCTTTTGTTCTCAAGGTTGTACCCACTGCAGGGGGGGAAATCACCATCTCTGCCCTGCTTTGCTCAGCCCATGTGCACTCATTAAGGCTTTTGCAGCTGCCAGAACAGCAAATGCAGCCAGGACCATGGCATGCACGTACCCAGCCCTCCAGTGCAGAGCAATGGGAAGCAATTAGTAGTTCTCCAGGAATCGTGTCGGTTTTGGAAGGCTCGTCCCCAGAAACTGATGAAAGCTGAATGTTCACTGAGCAACCCATCTTCTGAGCTCTCTCTCCACCCATTAAGCATGTGCATAACCCTCCCGAACTCAGCACACTTCCCTGCTTTAGCAATAGGGAGATCTCAGCTCGTAATCAGGCCCGTGTTGTTTTCTTACCAAACAGGGGGATTTGCTCAGTTTATCACCCTTAAAGTGACTCCTGGTTGTAAGACACCCAAGAGATTATCATTCTAACAGCGAGCACGGAGTGTGTACACAAACCTCCCTGGCAGGAAGCGTGGATGGAACCGGGGCGGCTATGCCGCTGCCTGGATATAGAAGCCCAGAGTTATTCTGGTAGCTGATTCAGTCCCTTTTAAGATGCATGAAGCTGTTACTCATGATAGTAGCTCCAGGCCATGTGCTCATCGGGATTTCACCACCAGGCTCTTGTGGGTGCATTAGGTTTACACCAGCAAGAAAGAATCTGGTCCACGTTTGGAGAAATCTATTAGAGATGAGACAATCCTGGGCTGCACTGAGGCCGATTCACCCAGCTTTAGGCAGGTGTTACTTTGAAAGGCTCTTTTATACCAGTGGAGAAGTCTAAAGGGACCTGCGTGAGGAGATCCAGCCCTATTAGACAAGGCAGAGGATAGCATCACGCTTCACTTCTGAGCTGCTGCATCCTGCTGCGTGGATACCAACCCTCAGGGAGTCCAAGGACAGACTCTGCAGTGCTTTGGCCACAACCCTGACTGCCCCCAGCGTGGGAAGTTTGGGAGAGTGGCTTTTGCTCAGGGCAGCAGCTCCTGACCCCCACCGCAGCACCCCCTGTGCTGCTCTCTGCCTGGTGCTCCCCATCAGAGCACCACTGCTCCTCCGGCGCCTCAGCCCAGTAAATGCAACAAAGCAGAAAGCTTGCACAGGGCTGTGGGTGAGTGCTCTGGTACCGCCCGAGCTCTAAGGTGGCAACAAGCGGCTCAGTCTTGGCATCTACAGAAAACCCCAGTTCATTATTATGTATGTTCATATAGAACCACAGGAAGGGACTCAAGGATGACCTGGTCCAACCTTTCCAGGCAAAGCATGACCTAGACTAGATAGCCCAGCTCCCTGTCCAGCCAGTATTAAAGGTGTCCAGTGTTGGGGAATCCACCACTTCCCCAGGGACATTATTCCAATGACTGATGCTTCTCACTGCGAAGAACTCTTGGTTTTTCTCTTGTGTCCAGTTGGAATCTCTCCAGGAGTATCCTGCGCTCATCACCCTTCATCTTTTCCAGGTGACTCCTTGTATAAATGGAGTCTTTGTATTCTCTGTAATCACCTTTTGCATATGATAAATACTTATATAAATATATATAGCATAGAAATATTTTATATGATATCAATTGAAAGTACACTATCTTTAGAATGATTAAAGAGTGTGAGTGATATTGGGTTATCACAAACTCTCTGATCATGCCTGTGTCCATGAATCCCAGTCCGTGTACAATGCAAGGACAGTTGGTGCCCCAAGCGGTGCTGGAAGCATGTTGGGAGCAGTGATTGTCCCCTGCTCCTTCCCAAGAGGTGACTGAACAATGCAGGTGCCTGTGTGCTCTGCTGCAAGCTAAACCTCAGCCTTTGGGAAGCACCAAACCTGGGTCTTGGCTTTAGAGGTTACGAGAAGGTCCCTGCACATGTAGTTTGCAGTGCAGAGGAACGACAGTTTGTGCTGGTTTTACGGAGCTGTCACTGAGCTGAAATCCATTTGCTTTCCAGCAGCCTAATGGGAAGCTGTTGGATTCAGGCATGTCCCACTTTGCAGAGCCTGGAGACTGTCAGGAGTGTAATGTAGGACTATGGAAGCAGCTGTACTAAATCAGATTGAGTCCATCTTCTCCAATATCCTGTCTCTGATAAAAACATACACCTAGAGAGGAGGAGAAGAATGAGGACAGAGTGTAACACTGCTCCCAGAACACTCTCCTGATCTCTACCAGCTTGTAGTTTTTCTCTCGAAGCCAAAGGTGCATCTCTGCATTAATAGCCCTCAACTGATTTTTCACCCTGCATGATGTGGATCAGTGCACTATTCTGAGAGCTAGGCTGGGGCAGCTGGAGAAGAGAAGGCTCCTGAAGGGGACACCTTAGAGCAGCTCCAGTGCCTAAAGGGGCTCCAGGAAACCTGGAGAGGGGCTTTGGACAAGGGATGGAGGGACAGGACAAGGGGAATGGCTTTATCCTGACAGAGGGGAGACTGAGATGAGCTCTTGGGCAGAAGCTCTTCCCTGTGAGGGTGCTGAGGTGCGGGCACAGGGTGCCCAGAGAAGCTGTGGCTGCCCCATCCCTGGCAGTGTTCAAGGCCAGGTTGGACACAGGGGCTTGGAGCAACCTGCTCTAGTGGAAGGTGTCCCTGCCCGGGGCAGGGGTTGGAGCTGGATGACCTTTAAGGTCCTTTCCAACACAAACCATTCTGTGGTGCTATGGTTGTATGAGTCCTGGGTGCACCCCAGGCTCTGGGTGCTCTCAGAAAGGACGCGAGTTTGTATCAGCCAGAGAGGATGCTGGTATCCAAACCAATCCTTTGCTAAGCACTAAGGAGCAATAACACAACATCACAGTAAACTTCCCTGGAGAGGCAAAGGAGGGATTAGCTGGGCAGGACCATCAGGGAGGTTTGTACCCCCCAGAGCTGCAGCCGCAGTGGTGGCTGGTCTGTGCCAACACCTCCCCAGGGAATGGATTGCACCCCAGCACCGATTTGCTGCCCAAAAGCTGGGTCTTTGCACAGGCCAAGCTTTCCAAGCACAAGATGCCAGTTCTCCCTGTAAGCTGCCTTTAAGAGCACTATTCTGTATTGTTCCTTCTTTTTCAAAGGTCAGCATCAGGTATTTCCAATTATCACCCAGAAGCACCACATTACTTTATCTGGAAGGGCAGAAGAAAATAAATTGGAAATGCTGATTATTTGTCTTGTGCAATTATTCTGGGAACAGTTCCCTGGGGACTTACTGCATAATGTGATGTTAGTGAAAGCAACCCTATTGTCATGAAAAACGCCCACCAAGAGGAACAGAGTCAAGGTATTTTAGTGTCCACAGGGAAATGTGGCTTCTCAGCCTCTTTCTGTCCACCTCAGAGACCTGATAAACTGAATGTGTCACTATTTCCAGGGGCAAAATGGGGAACTCAGGGGGGGTGCTGCAAATGTTTAGGAGTAGCCAGAAGGAAAATGTAGTCTTGCTTTTCCTCTGTTTCATGGGAGGTTTGAGGAGGCTCTTTGGAGCATCATGGGCAGAGCAGCAGATTCCCAGCTGCTGATGCCCCTGTACTTGAAGATTCCTGACTGCCATCACCTTCCATGGCACCAAGGAGTTGCTCCTGGCAAAGCAGGGAAAGAAGATGGGGACGAGTCCAGTGCCCAGGTTTTAAAGCCTGGTACATTGGCACAAAAGCAATTGCTTCCTCGAAGCATCTTAATGGCAAAACCAAAACCAGACTCATGATTTCGTTAACTCAGGTTCTTGCAGATATAGAGCAGAAAGTGGAGGGGACTGCTCAGAAGGAGGGCACAGAGAAGAGCAGGAAGTGTTGTTAGGTGCATTTCCAATCACCCTTTCTCAGTTCTCCGTGGAGGTTTTATACCTTCGTGTGTCTTGTTTGAAAGCATCAACTCTGAGACAAACAAATGCCTTGACAAGAAGAAAATACTGACATATCAACTTGGAAAATCACCCGGTGCACAAGAAGCACCCAGAGAGGCACCAAAGCACCATGTGCAGCCTCCTCACACTCACCCAGCCACATCCAGCGACTTCGAAGGGAGGAATTGTGAGGAGAAATGTACGTGGCATTATGGGACCTCTGGAAAGCAAAATAAAAGACCTGGAAACTTCACCTTTGTGCCTTATTATAGACCTGGAGCAAACCCAATCCTCTCGGAGGGGTACAAGAAGCAATTCAAACCTTCCTGAAGAGCACTTCAGGGAAGCCAATTCTGGCATCTTGCTTTGTGTCGAGGCAGCATCAGTCCATGTGCCCCTCCTGCAGGAACCTTCTTTTTGCTGCAGTTTCATTTCTTTGGAGCTTTTTCCATCGAAGAGCTCCCTTCACTTCAGGTTTCTGTGGGATTATATTAAAGAAGAAAGCAGGTATTTTTAATAATAAGTAAATAAAGACATCAGCCATCAGACGAGCCAAATGGAGCCTACAGGGAAGTGTCAATAAAAACATCCCAACTGGCTTGGATAGGAGAGGGGACACCTTGCCAGGGGCTGGCTCCTGACCAGGAGAGAGGCCGGGCTTTATCTGAGCCGGGTCCTGTTGTCCTTCACGCTGGAGCAGCCTGTGCCTGGAAACCTGCTGGGCTGTACACGAGAGCTGAGCAGGGACACTGAGGCCAGAGCAAGGTGTCCAGCTTCACATCCCCGAGCAGCCCTTTCCCTGTGTTCTGGGGGCAGCTTGGAGCCCAACAAGAGGTTTCAGCAGATCCCTGTGAGCCCAGTGAGGTTTTGGGGGGTTCTTCTGGCTTTACCCCAGCCTGGAGCACCCTCAGGCCATGGGGAACCAGGGATGGGGTCTCATGATCTGGTTGGACATCTACCCGCTTGCTGCTCCTGCATGTGCTCTCATCCTTGGCTTTGACCTCCAGTGGGGTGAGTGGGAGCCAGGTACCCTCCAGAGCTCCTCAGGAGCTGCACTGGTGACTTTGCAAGGGGCAAACCCCTCCTGCATCCCCATGAGCCCTGGTACCGGTCAGCATAGTAACAACACGCACAGGGAATACTGCCTGGATGCGAACCACAGGCACTTCCCTGGCTGTGACAGCTCAGCCCATTTTCTCTCCCCTGTCCAGCACCAGGGGCACTTGGATGCTGTAAAGGATCCAACAAATCCTGTTTCTCATTCCCCCTCGTGTGTAAGTTCACAGGGACGGACCCAAACTTCCCCTGCTGGCAGCAGCATCCAGACCAAAGCATTCCAAGTTTCCCAGTGCTGGGGAAGAGTTTTTGCCATTTTGCTGTGGGGTTTTTTTCCCCCCTAAATCAATGTCATTTTAAAATTATATAACTGCAAAAAAGCATCTGAAAAACTCCGGGCTGGAGCTTCTATTTTATCAAACCTTGTCTCCATTAGACTTCCCACACAACTGCTGTCACCCATTAGCCTGCCAAAGAAATGTTAGATGGATCCTTTCTGTTTGGCAGCTCAGCAGGTAGCACTTACCTGCCCCACCAGCCAGCCCTGCTCCTGTCCTGCCCAGCATCCCTGTGGATACGCTTTACCAGTGCTAAGGACAGAGGGAATCTTAGTGGGGACAGGCCTTTAGCACCAACCCAGTGTCCTCTGGTCGTGGCCAAATCGCATAAAGAAGGTAAAAGCCCCCAGACTCTTCTTCTGCAGCAGCTGCTGGTGTCAGGAGAGTTTGCAGCCACCTGGGATTTGCATGGATGGGAACTGCCTAAAAGAGCCCACACTGAAATACCTGGCAATATTCCCACCGAATCTGAGAGGAACTGGAGCAACTTTGGGGCTGTCACATTTTTTCCTTTGAAATGGCTTTTGATGAGAATTTGGGGTTTTTTTGACAGAGAGAAGGAGTCTTTTCCTTGTGCAGAAAGAGGCTGCTTCCCTTGGGAAACATCCCTGAACCTCCCCCCACTACTTGTCACCCTGGGAGTCTCCGCATGCAGGGTGAACACACCAGGAGCAGAGCCAGGTCTAAGCTGGATGCGTTGGGGACCTGCCATCTCCCATGTCCCAGCCACATCCATCAGGTGCAGAGGATGGTTGGTTAGAATTGCACTTATTGATTTCTTCCAATGTGACCTCTGTGCTCAGCCAGAGACGGGGTGCGAGCGAGCACGAGGCGTGCGCTGCATGTGAGACGTGCACCCTCGCAAGCACTGGCTCCCGTCCTCAAGACATCTACCTCCAGGACACCCCGTGCTGTGGAGCTCGGTGCCTGCTCTCACGCAGAGCAAATTGCTCACAAACAAAGACTAAACCCCCGAAACTCGAATTTTTGCAGCAGCAAATTGTCGTGCAATCCTTTGTGCCACGAATCATTCCCAGGAGCAAATAGATTTGGGGATGGGGAGGTTTCAGAGGCAGCTTTTGGGTCAGATCCTGCCTGTGGGACCATTCCAAGGCTGCTTAATCCCTACAACTCCAGTCAAAGCCTCTGTGAGGAGACCTCAAACTGGTCCAGTGAGTGAAATAATTGCTTTCCAGCAGATGATCCTCAGGCAGCAAATAAAGCAGCCTCCAAACACGGCCCCAGTGCTGTGGGATGAAGGTCTGATGTTGTTCCATGCAAGAGATGACCATCCCCTTCCATCCCAGCCGAGCTCTGCTCCTGTTTCAGCATCTGAAGCACGATTTTTCCTGCTTCTCTCCCTGCTGCTATAAAGAACAGGGCTGTGGCAGCCCCTCTGCCTTCGCTTGTGTTTGACATAATAGCAACAGGCTTAAGAGGAGAAAGGACTATCTCCCAGCTGGCTCCCAGAAGAGTCTTCAAGTACCTAGGAAAGACAAAGAATAAATATTAACCTAAGAAATTGCTCCCTTTACTTGATTTAGAAGCAAAACTCCCTGGGAGAGATATAATTTCCAGTCCCTTTCAGCATGTAAACACAGAGCAGCTTTCCTCTGTGTTTGCTAAATCCAGTAAATTTAATCTGAGAGAAAAGGGTTCAG
>NW_009916087.1:179770-183898 GCF_000696875.1 Nestor notabilis
ATTCAGCGGGCCTCCGAGGGTGACTGCAGGGGCTGGTGGGCTGGTGCCATGTCCAGCCACAGGGAAGGACCAGGCTCCCAATTTCCAGCTCTTTGGAATATGAGGTTTGAGGTCAGGTGAGGTCCAGAAGAACCTCCAGATCCACTTTCACACTCCAGGCTTATGTCCACATAGCATGCAGAATTACCCCCCACGCCAGGGGAGCTGGGATCTCCCACCCATGCTTCCCACTATCGCATCCCACTGCCACAAATGAAGGTGTAGGTGATGTCCGATCCCCATCTGGATCAGCCCAGGACCAGACTTACTCAGCTCTGAATTGTAAAGGGAGCTTATAGGGGCTTTTTCCTGTCCCTAGAGACATTCTTACTTAAGCCAGGACATCTCCTGTGGCAGCGTCCACAAAGCACTAAAAAGCTTTGGAGTGATATTGAACACCAAGCGAAGCAGCAGCAGCATCGCCCCTGCTCCTGCGCTGCACGGCCCATCAGAGAGAAAGATGTGAGCTAAACCAGCAGGAGCTCACCCAGCAGAACGCCAGGAGACCCAAACAAACTTCAGCCCTTCAGAGACAGGATTGGATAAAAAAGAGGAAAAATAAATGACGAGACAAAACCTGGTTGCGGCATCGCTCTGCAAAGAGCTTCCCCGAGGCTCTGGAGTTCAGAGATGCTCTCGTTCCAAAAATGAGATAACATCCTATTTTCTTCTTTGTCCTCCTGAAGATGGAATAACTCCAGCTTCTGGCCATGTCTCACACATCCCCCCAGCTCCCCACCCCACTTCCCTGCAGTCTTGCTGGGCTCCTCTTTAAAGGTGTTTGTGGTGGTTGAACCCCAGATGGCAACTAAGCACCGCACAGCCACTTTTTCACCCACATCCACCATGGGATGGGGAGGAGAACTGGAGAGAAGGTAAAAGCCCTCAGCTGAGATACAAGAAACCTGGAGAGGGGCTTTGGACAAGGGATGCAGGGACAGGACAAGGGGAATGGCTTGAACCTGCCAGAGGGGAGATTGAGATGAGCTCTGAGGCAGCAGCTCTTCCCTGTGAGGGTGCTGAGGCGCTGGCACAGGGTGCCCAGAGAAGCTGTGGCTGCCCCATCCCTGGCAGTGTTCAAGGCCAGGTTGGACACAGGGGCTTGGAGCAACCTGCTCTAGTGGAAGGTGTCCCTGCCCGTGGCAGGGGTTGGAGCTGGAGGAGCTTTAAGACCCCTTTCAACCCGAACCAGACTGGGATTCTGTGATTAGCTCTGCCCCACCGGGGCGGCTTGTGTCCTGGTGCCTAAGCCGTACCCCAGCAAAGCAGCACCTCTGAGGGCTGCCCCCCAGCCAGCAGTGCCCAGATGTGCCCAGCCTTTGCTTTCTGCATTGGCACCTCCTGTGGCTCCGGGGGATGCTTCTGAGCAGTGAGAGGGGGTCCCTTTCCTGACCCAAGAGTGGCTTGAGCCTTCTGCCTGGGGACTAGGGGCCTTTTAGTGCCTCAGCCCTGCTCTCCTCAGCTCAAGCTCCTGAGAGCTACAGTGGAGCCCTTCATTTTTTCAGGGGCTTTCACAACATAAAACCCAACGCTGCCAGGTGGAAATCAGAGTCCTGCACCCTTTGATCCCATCCCTGCGATCTCTCCTCCTGCGTTTAGGGACTAAAACTGCTATAAACCAGATGATATCGCAGTGTTTGTGAAGATTATCCATGTCCTGTAACTACCAACCGATAACACCTCATGGTATTGAACCAGGGATAAACCTCCTGCCCACTCGCTCATCAGGAATTGCTCTGCGGAACTGAGCAATGGGATAAATCCCATAAATCGCCTAGAATGCCCCAATTCCCATTCACAGGGGTGAAGGGAAGCTGCAGCCCCATGAGCCAAGCCCTGAAACCTCAGAAACTCTTTTGCCAAAATTGGAGTTATTGAGCTTTTAACTCAGGGGCTCGCTCCCCCCAGGGGCTTGAACTGGGGCTTGTGGGGTTTTCAGCTTGCCAGTCCCACTGTGAGTCCCAGAGGGAAAAGCGTTGAGGGTTGAGCTTCCCCTCCTTTTGCTCCCTTACAGGATGAACTAAATAATAATAGAAAGGATGCAGCTGGAACAAAGTGTTATGATTTACTTTCGGGGGGGGTGTGGGGGGGGTTTAAAGCTTTTATTCAATTCTTTTTGTCTTCCCCTGAGTCAGTGTTTGAAGTGGAAATGAAGTTTCAAAAGAAGGTGATGCTTTTGGTTTAGAAAAACCTCAGAACGTTTGTCTTTGCTGTACTTGCCAGGGGCACACAGGTTATGTCTTGGAGGAGGAGAGAAGGGCAGGATTCACCCAAAACTATTCCCTGAATTCCTCCCATAGAGTTTCCTTTCCATCCCAATTCTTTCTCCAACAGAAGTAGCAAACTCACCCAGCCCAAGGGATCGTTCTAAAAGAGACTTGTTGATTAACCAGCAATATTTATTGATTCCAGCTCTATTGTTCCATCCGTGCACTAAGCCGAATAAGCTTTTAAGCTGCTCTGGCTGCGAGAAGAATTAACCATTGCTCTGATGAAGCGAGTGCTCAGGAATGGGAACTGCACACATGGAACGGGAGCTGCTTTCCCAAATAATTCAAAAGATGGGGATGGTTTCCAAGGAGCGGGTGGCCTGGCAGGGTGAAGCATCACAGCAGCGTGCAGGGGTTGAGCTTTATGGTTTTCTCTGGTTGCTTCAGAAAGTTTTCATGGGAAGCTTTTGAATTTCAGCAGAGGGTGAAGTCAGTCTTGGCCACCCTACACCTACTTACCATCAGTCAGATCAGGGAGATTGGAGCAGGTAAGTGGGTGCACTTAAGGGGAAAAAGCAGCTTTCCACACAAACCTGCTATTCTTTCCTTCACAATCCCTTTTTGCTGAGCTACCTGCACCTGAAAAAAACCCAAGATGATAAAAAACCTTTAGAGAAGGGGAAGAGGTTGAAAACAAGCAAGTGGACAAAGTCCAGGCGCTGCCAGAGAACCTGCCTTTGCTGCAGGGTAGCAATGAGGTTTGTGGGAGGGAATATTTGGGGATGTTTATAGTCAGGCACCTTTTATTTCCTCGGGTTTGTGTCAATATATCACGGGTGTAACAAACTCAGACCGCCTCATGGCGAAGCAGTTTGGATGTTTATTACCCTGTGAGTGAGCCAAGGGGAAAAACTCCCACTGATTTCAACAGGCGCCAGGAAAAAAGCCGAGCTCTGCTTTGAAACCAGGCTGGGAGGTGCAACGGGAGCTGCTAGACGCTGGGTTAGGATGAGTGTGGGGACTTCTGCCCTTTTCCCAGTCGGTTTAAGAAAGGTCACAGCCATCTTCCCGGGTTTGGAAAGGATTTAACCCCACATTGGGGTCTGCAGCTTTGCCACAGCAAAGAAGAAACTCTCCGAAAGAGAGGCTGGAGACAACCAGGCTGTAATGACTCCATCTATTGGGTAAAAATATATAACGGATCAAAATGCACATGGAAAATGAATCCAGAGGGGAAAAAAAAAACCAACCCAGCATCAGAGGGGATTCAAAGCAGTTCTCGCCACTTACAGCTTAATTGGACACAATTATAGGGATGCTTCTTGGTACTATCCGAAATCAAAGCGAAGGTAACAGCAAGCTGCTTTTCAGAGATCAGAGCTAAGCAAACCCGCTGAGATGCCAACGTGTAGCACAGGTTACTGGTGTCTCGTCGAGGTGTTGGGTGAAAGGAGCTTTCTTTTCTGCGTGTCCGGTGCAAAATGAGCCCTCGGTCCCCCAAAGGGCTTCTCTGTGACATAAGCAAATGGATAGCAGGGGAGTGATGCTTCCATGAGTCTGCTTCTTCTCCGCACTCGCACCAGAAGCAGAGGACCATAGAGCATCTTCGCTATGGAAAGGAAAAAGCACCATTTCCCCCCTCCCGAAATAATAACCCGCTTTCCCCCCGAGAACAAGCGCTACGAGCAGCCTGTTCAGACCTGCACACACACACCCCGGGTGTCTGGGGGCTTTGTTTGTAGCTGCGCGATCGTGTTTTCCCCCGGGGATGCTGAAAAGCAGAAAAACTCCAGCGGGAGGAGGGAGGGAAGGAGGCGGGTCCCCCAAACCCGGCCGGGGCCAGCGGCAGCGGCGGGTCCGGGAGCAGCGAACAGACCCC
>NW_009916088.1:0-39309 GCF_000696875.1 Nestor notabilis
CATGTGCTGTTCGTTTTCTTTCAGAAGTAGAGGATATGCCAAATGAAGTGAATTTCAAAACCGAATCAGTTTCAGTATGCTGAATTCTCTTTTAATGCATCTGAGAAATCAGTGCGGGTGTTTGAACAAGTACTTATTTTCTTGACATGTTGTGAAGCTCATATGCTGAGTTAATGTTTTGGTTTTGTTTTGGTGGTGGGTCCCGCCCAAAACTTCCCTCTCCCACCCCTTTTTCTCCCCCCCAGTGACTCTGCTAATTTATTTTAATTATATAAAAGTTTCATGTTAAGTCAGATTCACATTGGTTATGTCTCTACTGTGGGGTAGTCATGCTGGGGTGCAGTTACCAGTCTCTGAGCCCTTGCCTCGTGGTGCCTGTGTAGTGTGAGTGCATTACAGTGTGTGTGTGCATCACCCTGCTGAGGACCTGGTTTCCTTCGAGAAGGCATCTGGGTTCAGGAGAAGTAATGGGGCCTCAATATATTTTGAATGGTTGGGAACCAGGTCTAGCAGGCAGGCTTGGAAGTACGTTTGGCTTGCAGTTGGCATGTTACTACACCAAGTAGAGAAAATCTCTTGTTAAGATGCCTTTGTCACCTTGCATTTTAGCTCTGAACGTTGTTGAAAACCAGTGTAGATCTTTCTGTCACTCAGGCAACAATGTCTTGAGTTCTGTCTCATAGCTCTGGGAAATCTGGGAAAAAGTTGTACCTGGAGATAGTATCTTCTATCGGGCCAACTTGTAGAGTTGTAAAAATTAGACAGTTTCCAGGTTTCTGGGTCCTTCTTCAAGTCTGTAAAAGAAGTGGCAGTTTTTAAAACTAAATACAGGGTAAGAGCAGTTGCTCAGAGTTTGATTTGAGGTGGCACAATTCTAGATCATCTCGAAACATAAGTAGTTGGTACCTATAGAGGGAGGAGGAAAAGATCATAAAATTTTCTGCACTTATCCTGAGTATTTGAATTTGGTTGAGTGCAATTTATATCGTGAATCCCTGCTGGAGATGGGGAAGAGTCATCGTAACACTGTACGCTTAAAGGGATGTTTTGGTCCTTCTCCACAGCTGTGTAAAGTCATAAACCAGGAACTTCTCCCTTCCCTCAGTTCTCTCCTGAGTCATCTTCCACAGTGTGGACCATCTGGGTTGAGTTGGGCTGGACTGGAGACTTTAGTCAGGGAGATTTTGTATCTCCTGCTGGGCTCTAAGCATTGTTGGGTGGATGTTATTATGTCCAGTCTGTGCAGCGGTTGGAAGCAGCATGCCCGGTGCTTCCAGCGTGGTGAGGATTCCCAGCAAACCCGGATGGCAATACACTATGTGGTTGGGCAGGTGGCTGTTAAATAGCTCAGCAAGCAGGTGCAGTATATGCAATGTTTGGCCTCCTTAAATGCAAGGTATCTCCTCTCCTCTCTGTAATGATCTCTCTTCCTCAGGAAAACCTCTGCTGTAGGTACCTTATACAAAGTCTTTTCATTTGGCTTTTGCATGTGGTAATTCAATTTATAATAGCTTACATCAGCTGCTTTGGGAAATCTTCAACCTTTGTGCTGCAGAGGCTGCAGCAACAGCAAAAGGTTTCTCACAAACTGCTTATGCAGATAAGACTGAGGTTCAGAGCCCAAGTATTAAGAAAAATTTAGTATATATTTTTGGTCTACTTACAATTGGTATTTGAGCAGTGTGAGCTTGTCTATATGAATGTTCTATGTAAAACATAGTATTTTAGCAAATCTGCATTACAAGGTACCAGATTAATGAGTCTGAGGCAGTAAAGTGCTTAGAATAAACTCTACATTTGACTGGTGTTTTTTCTACGAAGTGTCTTCATTTGCAGAGACATTTAAGCTGAAATCTGTTTCAGTCTTTGCAAATTGGTTCTTTCTTATTCTTAATGATAAAAGTGCTTTATAGCAGGATCTCAGTTTTAGAGATGGAGATTGGGTACATCAGTCTGTCCATTTTCCTGGCCATGCAGCATCCCAGCATCCTCTCCATGCTCTATGTGCTCTTTCTGGTTCTGCACTTCCTCAAAACAGGCCACTGTTTCCTTTAGGAGTCTGCCACAGTCAAATATCATGACTTTGTCCTCAAGAAATAACATTCTTTGGTGTAAAATTTCCCATTTGCAATTTATTTTTATGTTCCTTTTATGCCACTTCAAATAATTTATCATCTTTCTTGGTGTTTCTGTGCTTCTGATGGTTGCTGGCTTTCACCTTGTCTTTCCCATGTCACGCTGATAGGCTCTACGCTGCCAGATCATATCTTCTTGAAACATAAATGGAAAGTCATAAACTTAAACTTTAAAAGTAAATTTTAAACAGAGCTAAAAGTGAGAAAGGTCTGATAATAACAGAAATAACAATCTTGTGATGCAGCATCTCAAATACTGTGTTCTGTTCTGGGCCACTCACTACAAGAAAGACGTTGAGGTGCTCGAGTGGGTCCAGAAAAGGGCAAAGCTGGTGAAGGGCCTAAAGCACAAGTCTGATGAGGAACGGCTGAGGGAACTGGGAGTGTATAGTCTGGAGGAGAGAATGCTCAGGGGGGACCTTATCGCCCTCTACTACTACCTGAAAGGAGGCTGTAGTGAGGTGGGGTTGGTCTCTTCTCCCAAGTAACAAGTGATAGGACAAGAGGAAACAACCTTAAGCTGTGCCAGGGGAAGTTTAGATTGGATATTAGGAACAATTTCTTCACAGAGAGGGTGTTCAGGCATTGGAACAGGCTGCCCTGGGAAGTGGTGCAATCACCGTCCCTGGAAGTGTTCAAAAACTATGTAGATGAGGCCCTCAGTGACATGGTTTAGTGGTGGTCTTGGCAGTGCTGGGGTAATGGTTGGACTTGAGGATCTTAAAGGTCTTTTCCAACCTAGTTGATTCTATGATTCTTTAAAGGTAAAATACACATGAAAGTGAAAGCTACCAACTGACTTTATGTAACTTCCCCTTTGTAATCTATGTAGTATTTGAGACCTAATTTGGGGGTTTGGGTTTTTTTGGTTGTTTGTTTTTTTGGTTTTTTTTTTAGTTTTTGTTTTGAATCAAAATTTACATGCAGTCATTTAGGTCAGTAGTTTCAAATAATGTATGTTGAAGTGGGTAGTAACACGCTCCTGCATGTCTTACGAAATTAAGCGGCTTTTGCGGTGAGAAATTGCCATGCATGTACCATCTTGTGCTTGGTTAGGCACCCAGCTAACTGCATTCACTGCTAATTTCATAAAGAATACATGAGAAAGGTTTTGTGCTTGTTCACAATTAATAGTTTGCTCATTTCTTGCTCCTTGTATTTATGCCTCCATTACTGCTGCAAGTATAATCTGACATGGGCTGAGGTTGAGAGATGTTGCCATTGATTTCTGTGGATGTTAAAGACCCCATGCAGGCAGTGTTCATTGATTGAATAGTTGTCATCCCCGTGTACCAGTGCTTTTCAACCGATTACTCAAGGAGAATGTGAAAAGTGGCTGAAGATGAAGTTACATGCAGCAGGGATGGGCTCATCCTCCAGGGTCTTGCTCTTCCTCTGAATTTCATCCCCCGCAGCTGCCAGCTACCACTTCATACTTCATCCTGGCTTTGAGGTTTCCCTGATCCCTCCATGACTCATCTCAGCTCCCTCACCCTGTGAGGAAAACTGTATGTGTGTATGATCCCCCTCGTTGCTTGACAGCAGCAGGTGACCAGTGCTGGTGAGACTAGGGGTATGGAAATTTGCAGAAATGTGACATTTCCAGCAGGGTTTGAGCTGCTGTAGAAGGATGTTTAAGGGTCCACAGACTGAAAATGGTTGGAGAATGCCAAGGAGAGTTGTCCACCCCCATCCAGGATCCCATCTCGGATTGCCTCGTGGCAGAAGGCAGGCTTACTGCTGTTGCCATCAACAGATGGGTGTTGACCCCCTCTGCATACTGTCTGCTTCTTCTAGCATCCTGCTTTTTTCCTCAGATTTTATCTTAGTACATCAGTGCCAACTATTTGGAAATATATAGATGTGTATGTGCATATAAAATTATACAAAAAGATATAATCAGTAATTAGAACATTATGAAGCCCTATTACATCATAATTACTGCATACACAAGAAATAAAGCTGCTGAGTTTAGCGCTAATTGTGTTACATGTACTAAGTACAGTTGGTCATCAGTGCAAGCATGCATGACCCATCCTGCTCGCTCTTCTTCTAGCTCTGGCTTCAGTGCTGCTGTTGCTTTGGTAGCTTCAAGCACCATCTGTAGAAATGAGAAGTGTGTGTGACCTGCTTGATGCCACCTTCTTTGTGTGATGTCTTTCGATCAGTATGAGGGTTTGATCTTTGTGTGCTGTTTGCTCATTGGAAAATATTTTCTGTGGCAGGACTAGCTCTTTCCTGGTTTTGAGATCAAAGCAATAAAAATCTTGGTACAAGCTAATCTTTCTAGTCTAGCCTCTATGTTTGTCAGTCTTGATAGACTGTATCCCTGATAGAGCCTTCATTATGCTGTTAATGAGATGTGAAGAGCTTGCTGCAGCCAGCATGGTAATAGGAGACCACCAGCTGCTTTGAATGCAGTTTTTTGATACCTGAAGTCTTGGGTATGAATTACAGATGACATGATTTTCTTCACTATGCATGTCACTCACGAGTATTGCATGTGCATGTGTTACTCTAAAATCTGTGTACACATTTTTTCATGCAGGATCTTTGCATTTCATTAAAGGATAGGAATGCTATAAATTCGTTCCATATTCATGCCATGACTAACTAGGAAGGTTAAAGGATGAAAACTAATCATACAGTTTGGCTGAAAGATTTCCAAACAAATCTAGAGAGGAGTTTTGGAGAGAAACCTGCAGCTTATTAGAGCCATCCTGGAGATAAACTTGAGTGAAAGCATAAGCTGAATCACATGAATATGTTTTTAGAACATTTGTTTTTCAGAACTTTCCAAAGGATTAGTTTACCAATACAGACACTCCTTATAAGAAAATGTGTGTTTCTGTCAGAAGTCTTGGCCAAAAAGAACTGCCCCAGAGTAATGGGTGCTGTAGTCAGGAGAGGATACTGGAGAGTGGGGTTTGGGTTCCTCAGTCAAATGGAGCAGACCCTTCTTGGCCGTGTCCCCTGTGAATGAATGCCCTTTGCCCCTGGCTGACCAACCTGGCTGTCCTGTTATCCTGACTGTTTCAGAGAAGGAAGTCTTTATGCCCTTCTTCCTCTCCTCGTCCTTCTCCTTCTCCTTCTTGTCCTTCTCATTTTGTCCTTCTCCTTCTCTTTTCTTACTTTTTGTTTCATAAAATTCTGGTCTGGAGTGGGCAATGTTTTGAAATCTTGAAAGCTTTTCCAGGCTTGGATTATTTTTATTTTTTTTCGCCTGACTCCTGCCTCATTCTAACAGCTGAGTAGACAGTGGGCAACATCTTTTCTGTCTTGAATTCCTCCAATAAAAGCATACGGAAACTCACCTTTATTTTCAATTTGAGTAGTGTAAAAGCCTTATATTGCTCTTTGATGAGGCTAATCAACTGCTTAAGGCCTCATCTTCCTTTGCTTGAGGAAAAAAGGCGAAAAAGCTGCTTTCTCCTCTGTTGCTGCTTCAGGTGGCTGCTGGCTCTTTGGAGAAGGAGGTGGCAGCAGGGCTGGGTCTCTGGTTCAGAGACGTGGCTGAGAGAAGAGGTCGAACATGCTCTGGTGTGTCATTCTGCGTGTTGATAATTGACATTCGTGTGCTGCTGCATTGATACTGCTTTTTAATGGAGCAAGGAGGAGCAATCAGCCCCAGCAGGTTTTTATGCATCGTTTTCCTTTGCACTGAGGGGAAATCCAGATCGGCTGTCTGCTCTACCTAGGCTTAGTCTTAAGGAGATGGAATTGTCCAGGAGCACGGTGTGGGCAAGCAGGGAGAAGAGGAGAAACTCAGCTAGGACTTCAGAAATGGTCCTTTTCCTGTAGCTAAATAGCAGAATTATGAAAACAGTTGCTCCTCAAATACTAAGGGAGGGTTGTATTTCATGGTTGGCTTAGATGCCTCAGCATCTGTAGGTGCCAGTCTAAGGTTTTCATTCTGTTTGGGCTTCTTTTCAAGGTTTTCTCCTGTCTGCACTCTCTAGCATCTGAAAAGATGCTGGTCCTCTGTGTGGGAGATACTTTTGGAGGCATTTCTCAAACAATGCAGACACATAGAGGCACACAGGAAACGTGGTTAAAAAACCTGCATAACTCTCTTCTAGTATGAGAAGTATATGATACTTCTTTTTCTGCATCTGCCAGAATTTGAGCCCATTAATGCTCACAGTTATTTGGTTAGGTGGCCAGTTTGCAGAAGAAATGGACATTCCTGCCTTGCCCTTCTGCCAAAAAGGAAAAAAGTCTTTCACCAAGAAACTCAACTGAAAGCTGAAATTGTTCATTAGAGAGTTGTGGAAAATGAAATACGTTTAGGTTGCAGAGAGGATGTTAAATTCACAATTTGCATGGAAAGCTAACTGCTCAGGAGGATGTTATTTGAGCAATTCATCACAGTGTCTGAAATGTCAGGAGTGGAGGCCTGGGTTCAGTTCAGGGAGTCTTCACAGTTTCAGTTGTTACTGAGAATAAAGACTTACTTTACGTAGGTCAAGGAGCCACAAAACATACCCTTGGAAGAAGAAAATACAGCACAGAGAGATTTGCAAGGCTTAGCTAGTTTGGGTTTAATATGGTGGATAGTAAATCCATGTGCAGAGCTGTGGTGGATCCTGACCACTTCACATTTGTCTTGCATCTTCTGAAAAATCTAAAATAATCCTCCATTTAGTACTTTATTCTTTTTGTGGTACAGGTTCAGCTGGAAAAGGCAATGCTGCAATCTGAAAATCCACCCTTTAAGTGGAGTGACAATTCTGTAAGGTCTTAAAATTTTTGTGTAGCAGTTTGTTGTTTTGTTTCTATTCAGTAGTTTGAATTTAGTTTGAAAAATTAATTCCTGTATCCTCTTAAGGATTAACATCATCACACCCCTAAACACTTCATCTGTTTTGTTTGTTGATCTGAAATCTGTGGGACTATCATGGTAGTCAAGATGCATGGGCTGGACTGTGCCTTGATAGATGGCCCTTGTAATTAGGGATTTCAAATAAGGCACTACAGACTGTTGATGAAAACAGTCTTGAGTTTAGCCTTGTATAATTGTAGTGTGACATTTTTGGTTTGCTAAATGCTTTCATAACTAAAATGGATGTGTTATCCAATAGAGGAATAATGTTGACACTGTTGGCAATTAAAAATAATTTTGGAAACTGAATTTTACTACTCCTGATTGCTTTTGAAATAGTTTGTTTTTCAATATTACTTTAGGATTGGTTCATTTATTAAGTCTCTTTTCTTGTGCAACAATGAGATAATTGCTATTTATTTTTTATCCTGTAAGCAATTAAAATCAAAGCAGCCAAATATAGCCTGCTTTGACCTGGAATCAGTGACCTGTCAACATGAGGCTACTGTAGTCTTCAGCTTTATAATTTTTTTTTTCATATGCACTCACTATAATGCATTCAATAGGGCTGAAAAAACTGCATTTAGAGTTTTCAGTGGTCATTAATTACAGTGGTGCAAAGCTGTAGAAACTGGCAGATAAGAACAACTTTGGGTTGCTTATTAATAACAAAAATCGTGATTTTTTTTGACTAGCATTGTGTAGACTGTGTTGGGTCAGTGTCTGAAGCAGTCAGAGGAGATGCAGTCAGGCTGCGTGTGGGGATAGCTGCAAATTAGGGGGAAATTGCAACAAGTTGACCCTAGGGATTTTTTGCAGGCAAGTTTTGCCAAAAGGAAGCAGAAAATATTTTATTTTTAAAGTCAGCAGTTTAAGGTCATGCTCAGCTTTTGTATAGAAATGTATGTGTACACCTAAGATGGTAGAAGTTGTTTTCTGTGACAGAAGACCTGGACATTTACAACTGTGTAGTAAATATGTAGAAATAAGGGAACTAATATGAAATGGGAGAGTGTAAATAATGCTGTAAGGTAGAACATGCAAAAAATTTGGAGCAAGAAGCAAGGCTTTTAAGATAGGTATAAATGCAGAAACCAGAAGTAAACAGCTGTGCAATGGGTAGAAGGATACCATTTTTCAGCAAATTTGTTAGTTAAATTCCATGGTTGATTTAGTTATGGTGGGGAAGCCACCATGTGCTCAAAGACAGGAAGGAAGTAAACCAGTGCTCTGTGACCAAATTGTTAACACTTACCTAGGAATAAGGCAAATGACTGATTCTGGAAGTTATGCTTAATGGTCCTTGCTAATTTCCTGCTAAAGGTAATTCCTGCAAATCCACATTACTATGGAAGTCATGTATTGAGATGCAGCAACATTCATAATAACATGAAATTGTGTTACTGGTAGTGGTATTGCATGCTGGCAGTGTTTTTCATTTAATAAAACATACTTCAGTAAGAAGTTGCTTTTCTGTACAGACTTTCTTTTGCAAGCCAGAGTGTTTTGGGCGCTCAGTAGGAGTATTGCTTTCCATGCTGATACCATGTCTCATGGCTTTGTAGCTGATGCAGAACTAACACAAAGCTCCTGTTCTTCTTCTTCCTCGAGAGCAAAGGTAAAATCCTGGGTTTATACTGCGCTGTATGAATGTGAATATGCAGGTGTGTTGGGATGTGATGCTGTGGATGTTGTTGGCTGAGGTTAAGAGTCTTGCCTTACTAGCTCATCCCCCTCCTATCTGCTGGCATTAGTACACATGTAGTTGCCTCCCTCACCTGGGTCTGTCAAAAATGTCACAGGCTCGTGCAGCCGTTTTTAAGAAGAGGCTCATTTTGGCAGATGTGTGTTAAGGAATGATGCCTTGGCTGGTACAGCAGCAGGCAGGAGGGAGGCAGTACCCACTGTGGAGGGAAGGGGCATGGGACTGAGTCGCTGGGGACAGAAACCAACTCTCCCAGTTCAGCTAGGGTTAGAGAAGCACTTTGCACCATGTCTTTGCAGCAGCAAAGAACATGTGTTTTGGACTTGGAGAGCAGCATTTGTACTTGCACTGAGGTATCAGTGCTGGACGGGTTTTATGATCCACCAGTGACGTGGAATGGGCAATTTCAAAGATGTGGTTGCCCAGGATCATTTTATATTCAGGGTCTTTGTAGAGGGAGTAAGGTTGATGCTTGAGTTCAGCTCCAGAAATGCAACACTTAGAAATCTGGGAGCAATGAAGAAGTTTGATTTAACAAGGTGGGGAGGGAATTCAAAAAGGCATTCTGAATTCTCTCCTGAAAAAGCCTTCTTTTAAATTTAAAGTTTCTGCTTTATCTTGATTTTCAGAAAGCTTGCACGAAACTTTCTTGCCTGAGAGCTTGATAGAAACTCTTGAAGTACTTTGACTGAAACAGAAAATTTAATAGTGAGGCATTTTGAACATGGAACGATGTTTGTGGGCAAGTAATTTAAACAGGTACTAATATGAAACAGTATTGTACTTGAAAGGCTACAGTTGGTGTACACACAAACTGGGTAGAATATCACTAGGAGCAATAAAATTGAGAGATTCTTCATTGTGCTTTCATTGCAAACAACTTTTATGGTAAGGCCTGTGAAGCAAATGAAATGCAGAGAGCTGGCACATCACTAGATTGATAATTCCTCCTGCTACTTACAACTTATTTTCAGTACAGATGTCCCCAATTCTTTTCTTTCTATGACATTAAAGTTTCTTGTCTGCTTCAATTTCATGCCTGCCTCAAACATAGCATTTTTTTTAAATTGTCCCTCCAATTTATTTTTTTTCTCTTTAAAAGTTTATATCAGATGAAATTTAACTGCTATTTCTTTTCCTAAGGTTTATGCTTAAACTTTTAACAAGCTCGTTTTTAAGAACAGTCTTCCTTGAGAGAGCACTTGGCTGATCCATCAATAATTATGTAGTAATAAAGCAACTGTGTAAAAATGGCACCTACGTGCCGAACAGATTGGTTTGCAGAGCCACTGACAAAGATAAATGTTTATTACATTTTACTACTTTTGGTTCTGCAGATGCAATACAGCTATTTTATTTTTGGTGTAAGCATCATGCAAAGTAATTTTCAATTGTGGAATGTTTATGATAATAAGGATGTATAACTAGGGAGAGCCCAGATGACTTTCAAATACCAGCGTGAGTTTGCAATGCTGGTGATTTAGAGGGAAAATAAAAATAAAATAAAAAAAAAATAAAAAGAGCTTTTTATTTTATTTCTTTGCTTAGCAAATTTTTAAAGCAATCGCTGGGACAGAACACACAGGGAACCCTACAGTGTCATGTAGTTACTCTTCTGAATTAATTGCCTTTATATTAATTGTTGATTCCCCAAAATTTGGCAAAGTTCCTCGTTCTCCTTTCTGCATCCAAAGATTTCTACTTTTAATTTTACTACAATATGGAGAAAAAATGTAGTGTCTAAGAATAACACAAAAGCCCGAAATTGTTGTTCTTGTTTCCTTCCTTTTTTTTTTTTTTAAGTGCCAGTACAATTAAGGCTGTGATTGAAATGACTTTGTATTGTTAAAATCTGTCCTCTTCTTTTGGGCAAAATGTAGAATAACTTAATCAGTAAGTTTTTACGGCCAGTAGATGCACAATCATTTTGGTCAGTCAAGCTGGTTGATTGCAGTGTCACCACAGTGATGACATTGTCTCTTCCTAGAATCTGAAAATCACCTTGAAGATTAAACTTTTGTGGATGCAGAAGTTGAGACCCCTGCCTCTGGCATGGCCTTCTGGTACTCTCTGTTGGATTTCCCCAGGGTGATGCTTGTGGGTGTGGACACCTTGGCACAGCCATGCCAGCTGCCTGTCAGTGGTGTCCTAGCTGTAAGGTGCTTTCATTGATGTGCAAAGCTCTTCTTGGCAAAGTCCAAAAGTCACATTCTGTGCTGTTGCCGACAGAAATTGTGACTTGGCCTTATCTTGGGTCTCTTGTGCCCAGTTCAGAGTGAGGGGTGCAGTCAGGCGTACTCCCAAAAGGCTCTCGCATGTCATAGCTCCAGCTTTACCCCCTTCATCTGTGGGGCGATGGCATAGTTGAGGTCCATGTGTGTGGTTCCTCTCGGCAGGAGGTGAGAAGCTCTTCCGCAGAGGAGTTTGCTGCTACAGCCCTCAAGTCTTTGTGGCAACTTACAGCTACATCAGCAAACACTTTCAGCTCAGATCATTCATTTCAGTTGGCAGTCGTCAATGGTAATGTTCCTTTGCTTGGCTTCATTTTAGCATTTAAAGATTTTTATGTTGGTTTTGATGGCGTGAAGGGAATTGCGTGGGAGTGTTTTGTCTGGACTTCAGTATTCTCTGCTTTACCTTGCTAGTAAGATTCAAAACCTTCCTCATTCAGGAGACAGGGCTTTTGTCTGTGCACCTTGATGGCTCTTCCCTCGTCAGTCCCTTCTGTCAGCCCATTATCACGGGCTTATTTCACTGCACAGTTAATGATGCTGTGGAAAGCATTTACCTAGTTAAAGCTAATATAAAGAACAATCCATCCTAGTCTTACCTAAAGATGTAAAAGGAATAAAGAAATAAAATACTAAAAAATGTCTATTCCATAGGAAAGGACAGTAGGTCTGAATTTGAAATGATGATCTGACGGGTTGGGTTTCGTTTTCTAATGAAATAGTAAAAAGTTATCCAGAGCTTATTTTCAGAAGATAACTTTGGTTTAGTTACTTCAAAATAAAACTTTACTGATTTCAGAGAAATCATTATTGCACATAATGCTGAATGTGTTTAAATGAATTGGTACATAAAATGCGCATCCCTCTCTCCAAATGGGCTGCGGACATGTAGTCGTGTTTTTGAGAACTGGTGCCATAATACAGTATGTTATGATGAACTTAGATTAAGCCTCATGGGAAAGCATCATTATTCAGTTAATTAAAGAAGAACAACTTTGATACTATGCCATATGCTGTAAAATAAAATGAGTGCATGGTAGAAAGAGACCTGAATCCTTTTAGTGTGTGTGAGGCTGAGCCATGATTTGTGACTTTCTTCTTGCCTCTGTGTTACTGTGTTAAATAGAGGCCTAATATATTTAAATAAAAAATTAATTATGTGTGGATGTGGGACCTTATCTCTTCCAGTACTCTCTTTGAAGCGTGTTACCCATCTATCTGGTTCTTGAGACTTAGTAAAATCTTTCCAAAGTCTTTGCTTTGCTCTGCATCTAATCAGCATTTAAACAGGGTCCTTTGTGTGCCTGTAACCTGGAGAAGACTGGCAGGTTGGTGAGAAACTGTAAAGTCAGCAATATGTAACCTAGCTAAAATGACATATTAAATATAGTTCTGTTACTGTATAAACTTTATATACAACTCAGATGTTGAGATTAATCAGAATGACAGGTCGTACAAGCATATGGCTGGCCTTTCTGATAGCCATTAGCTTGAAAGGCCGGCTTTGAAACCGGCTCCATTATTTATAGGTGAATCATGCTGCTGGGCTTTGTCAGGAAAAGGTTATTTCTCCAGCTCCACTGAAACCTCCCGTGCACAGAAGTGCCTTTTTCCACCATTCCTGGAGAATAAGACAAATTATTCTCCAGGAACTTCTCCACTGCTTTCTTCTTTTGGAAAGTTGTGGTGTTGGAGGGCATTCCAACTGTAATGATGGATCTCAAGCATATGGAGTACACATGCTAATTACGCCCTGCTTACAGTTCAGTTTATCCAAATGCCAAGGCATTGGGGCCTCAGAGCTGCTGCAGGCAAAATGTTAAAATCCTTCACCACTGTCTACTGTGCATCGGTGAAGAGGTTCACTGTAGTCCCTAAAACATCTGGGGAGAGGAGGAGGGAACACATGTACGTCCCCTCGAGGAGTTCGTTGTGCTGTCTGCAGCAGGATTGTGCTGCCGTTTGTCCAGATGACCAAGTGAGCTTGCTGTACTCCACTGAAACCTGGAGCCTGTATTTTGGACTGTAGAGATCCTTGTATGCTTCGTACAGTTGCTTGAATGGACACAGAACTGCTTTGGTCCCTGGCACAGGGCTCCTATGAGAGCTCTACTGGGGTTCAGAGCAAGACAGAGAAGTACTTTGCCACCTACCTGTTTCTCAGCCATTATGCATGTTCAGAGACAAAAAGATAGCACTTCATCCAAGAAGAAACAGCGCAACCTCTGTGATTTTTATTTAAAAGCATGATCTGTGCTGGCTGGGGCCATCTGTTGTGTAATGGGCTCTTAACACGGATCTGTATTTCTGTAGCTGCTACCTTTTAAGAATTCAAACCCATGTCCCCTACTTCCAGGTTCATAGACCTCTGGTCCAGATCACTGAACCAGAGTCAGGATCTTACGTGTATGATCTCTCTCTGCTCTATGCCTCTGATAGTCCTGCTGACGCAAAACACTGCCTAGTAGCTGCTCTGAATCCAGCCCCCATCCACTACAGAGGCCTTCTCCTTTGGGCCAGATTCCTACCAAACTGCTTTGTTTACAAAGCTTTTGCTTTTTTCAGGGGAGCTTCTACTCTTGCCTGTTATTCTACTAGAGTAATAATAATAATAATAATAATGATAATAAACCTTGCTTTTCCTCTCCCCATCTCTGTAATTCCCTGCTTGCTATTTCTCATTAGCAGTGAGGGAAGGAAGAAGCTGGGTAACAAAATGAGGAATTTTATACCTGATAATTTTCTCTCAGTTAACAGCTTCTCAGCATTCAGCCCGCCTGGACAGTGCAGTAAATGGCCAGGATGCAAATTGATTATTTATTTTTTTTCCTCTAAATAAAGACTCAGGTTGTGTAGTTCCATACATATGATGTTGTCTTAATGCTGATAATTGCCTTCTGAAGCTTTTCCATAGCCCGGATGGCTTCTGGTGGCTGGTGCTGAGCTTGTTGCCAGATCTACTGTAGACCAGCTCTGAACCTCTGCCCACCTTTGCTGAGAGACAGTAAGGGCAATCAGAAGAAAACTCTTAAGTGGAAAGTTCAACACATTCCTCTTTCTCACTCGTCCGGGTGAGTTATTTGCTAGGCTATTTTTAACTGGAGCAGGTCTTCGGTCCAGACCACAGTGCTGGGAGCAAGAGGAAGACGGCTTCTTTAATGGGAGAGCTGACATAGGCCAGGTTAGGGCAGAAGTGAATCTGTGGCCTTCGGCTGTCCAAGCACTGGCCTGTGTGCCTGTCCCAGAGGTGGGGAGATGTGGGGTGCGAGCGCAAGGGAAATGTGGTAACTGATGTGGCAAGAGATGTTTTGAGTTAGGCTGGGCTGTAGTTTGCACTTCCTCATGACGATTCCACCACTCGTACTTCTGCTGAAGGAAAATTGCTCTAATTTTGGGGCAGTTTGAGCCAAGCATGACTTTTCAGTGATGTCCTAGGAAAATAAGTTAGCTTTGCTTTTGAGTTCCAGTCACTCAAATTAGCCTTTAAGTGTTGCATTCTAAGTCTCCTGTAATTTTACTCTGACTTTGTAGTTTAAGAACTGTGTGTGTATATGTGGCTGTGGGCACTTAAAGATTTTTCCTGGTGGGACAGAAATGGATTCTTGATTTGAAAACACATAGATAAAAATAATCCAGGCAAAATTCTAGATTTGCTCTTAAATTGTCTGTAGCGCAGAACTCGCCATCTAGTTTTATCTGGTGGAGGGAGGGCAGCACATGACAGTGTAAATGTACTTCTCAATAAAACATATGTCCTTCTGCTGGGGTGGCTGAGCACTGGCCAGGCAAGGATCCTGGGCTTGCAGGGACAGACAGCAGAGCATTTAGCGCCCACAGCAAGACCTGGCTGCTTAACCAGTGAGCTGCAGTTGCAGAAATGATGCTTCAGCACTTAAATATGAAACCAGCTGTTCCCTTTACGGCTGGCTCGGGTGTAAAGTGCTCCTGCTGTTTTACATAGTGGTCTGGCAGCATGGGAGAGGCGAGCTGGAGACGGATCTGAGCCTGGCTACCTTTGCTGCCGGCTCTCCGGGGCGTTTACAGCCCTCGCCCTCTGCAAAAGATACAGCAGTGCTTTGCTGGGTTTGGAGAGGGGAACTGATTAAGATGCTGGTCAGTTCTTCTCCCTGGCCTCTCCCTTTATATAAACTGTTACTGTTGGATACCCCTGCAGAGATTAAAAAAAATGCAGCAAATACAGGCCAGAAGGCACCAAAAAGAAGGAAAAGTGGGGGAAGGGAAAGGAGAGAATAGATGCCAAGTACAGCATAAAAGGCAAAGGAGGAAAATATAGGAGGGAATTGGTGATCGTAAGGAAAAGAGCAATAAGTAGGGGAAATCTGTCCTTATAGTCTCCATTTTAAAAACTTCTGTGTCCATAACTTCGCAGGTAGGAGAGGGTAAATGTGTGTATGAGCACTGAGATGAGCACTGAGATGTGAGTATCTTGCACATTTGGTGGGAGTGCTGTGATTGATCTTGACCTTACTTGATGCAAAATAGCAAGCTGGAGAAAACTTGTATCTTTTTACCATTTCTGGGCTTTGGAGCCAAAAGATGTCATTTGTGGTAGCTAATTAGTTGTGTTTCTGGGTGAGTATTTGTCAAGTTGATCATTGATGGTTATTGGTTTCATCAGAAAAAAAATAGGTTTTTCAATATTGTTCAGAGCAGCCATCCTCTGAGCACTTGGTCATGGCAGCAGGGTAGTGAGCTTAAAAGGAACGATGAGTTGCATTAAGTAGGTTGCATAAAGGATGCTCTTCTTCACTCTTTTCAAAAGGTGTTGTGGTGAGCATGAACATTATTCCAGAAAAGGAACGTCTGCTGCTGGTTTTGAGGGCAGTGTCATGATGTTCTTTAGTCCAAATCCTTAACTTCCAGCTGTATTTATTTCGGGAGGTTGAAAGGATTTTTACTTAAGGGCTTTTTATATTGCTATGTAGTTCAATAAGCATGAGCTTACCTTTTTGAAGAAAAATCTTCAGAATCAGAAAGGCATTGTTTATTGCTGCACTATTTTTGTGCTACCTGTTTTAAAAAACATATATTGCAGGGAGGATTTCTGGAAAGAATGGAGCGATTGTTTTTTCGATGAATTAGCATTTAAGTTAAAAAGTTTCCATGTCTGTTAGACTAGTGGCATAACCTTTAACTGGATAAAAAATATGTGGATGTGGTTTGGTTAGAGCATCTGTGGACTGCGAGGTGAAACAATAGCATTTGTTTCAGTGTGGATGTGCTGCCAGAATAGCAGCAGGGTTGTTGGCTTTTGCTTTTTTTTCCCCTTAAATTGAAATTTAATTTCTAAGAAATGTGTTCAGTATCTAATAAAAGTTCTGTGAGCAATGACTGACTGTAGGAAAAGCTTTTCTCATAATTCATTCTCATATGTCATTAGGCACACAAATTTGAAATCCTGTTCCTGTGATGGGATAATTGTTCTGTGACCGCTGTACAAAGGCGGCTAATGTGGGGTGTCAGTCAGTTGCTGCAGGACAGATGTAGCACCTGGAGCTTGAATCTCAGTTTAAGGAAATAGAAATGCAGGCACTTAATAAAGATAGGTTTATAGTTCTGTGCTGGGTTAAGGCCAAGTCTTGTAGGAAAAGCTCCTTCTGCCTGCAGTGATGTGGATGAGCCCAATCAGTGACTGCAAACTGACTGGGGATGGTCCCAGCTCTTGTTCCTCTTTGCTGTGTGCGAAGGTCCTCTTTTCAGCAGGTAGGAGCAAAGAATGAGCTAATGAGCTCGTACATCTCTGCTTTTGTACAGGCTTACCTTGCACAGCCGCTCTCTCACGCTTGCAATAGCAGGGTATGTAGCAGATGTGTGGAATTCCTTTGCTTTTATTAGATCTTGTCTTTTCCCTCTTTGCTCTTCATTTGCACCCTTTTGGGCTTTGTCTCTACACTTCTTATATAGCCCAGTGTGAGGAGCTGGCTGGTGGGCACTTTGTGCTGCCTGAGCTGTGTGTTCTGGTGCTGCCAGGCAGCCCGGCACCGGCTGGCAATGCCTCCCACCATCCCTCCACGTCATGAACAAACGTTTCTGGGAAGAAGGGGGCTCACTCTGTGTGGCACAGTGTGTTTGTTTTCTCTGAAGGAACAAGCAGGCTGGAAACTTGGCTCTGGCTGGAGAGGACCCCTTAACCTTACCTTGGCAGAAGGAAATACTAAAGTGACAGTCTTAATTTATCTTTATGCTGTATGCTAAACCCTGTATGTGCTCTGTATGCTGTCAGACCTGAATCCTGGTGTTGAACTGGCACTATGAAGCAGTAGGCTGTAATTTTCAAGGTGGCTTCAGGTACAATAAAATAAAAATTGTTTTCACTTAAACACAAGCATACATGTTAATGGATTTTATGACCTTATCTTGTCAGTAAGTGGAATTAATTTTGCCTTGAATACATTTTGTTTTTGTGGCATGCTTCTGTTATGATGGCACATGATGACATTGCTGAAGGTGACTGGGGGAAACCGGAGCCATTGGCAGCCGTAGGGTGCATACTGTGGCATGGAAGCATGGTGGGGAAGGCTGGGATTGCACAAAGAGGTGCCTTTTCTGGAGCAGTGAGATTGGGAACACAGTTTAAAACTGCTGAGATAGCCTCCTAGCCCCTTATTACTAAAACTCACAGCATCCCCTACTTGTCATCCCCACAGATGGTGCACGGCCAGTTCATTCGCACAGGCATCGATCCTTGTATGCTGCACTTCATGCCATGCTGCTGCTGCTGCAGCATTTTCACATCCATTTCTCTTCCTTACCTGATTGCTACAGCAGTTTGTCTGCCCTGCGCTGCTGCCGCTCCCCTCCTGGTTACCCACACGTAATGACTGTTCTCCTCAGGCCCCTCAGAAATCGGTTATCTTCCCCTCCAGATGTGTTCTCGTCCCCTCTGATCAGCTAATCAATTATATCGTGGCGCGGTTGTGCCGTGCCTTTTTGACGCTAAGCTACCGCCTTCCCTTCGTGCTCCTTGCAGCTCCCAAAGTGGCACTGGCACCGCTCAACAGATTTAGCTGCAAAAGTATTTCTGCCCTGTCAGGTTCCTTGATGATCTGCGGGAACTTTCTGTGGCTCCTGTCAGTTTTAATCCCTCCCTGGAGAGCAATAATCAATGCCACTATTTCTGATGCCCCAAGCTCAGGTCGTTTCATTTGTTGCTTAAGGATTTTTGCTAGTGAAAAACCTCTCCCAATTACTTTCATGTTTTGTCATGCTCTCAACCCAGAGTATTTCTTAAATGCTGGAGGTGCTTAGCATCTGGTGTTGTTCTGAATAGGTGGGAAGGGTTCTTTGTTTAAACTCTTTGGCTTTTTGACTGCTACACAGCGGTGTGAAGGAGAGTGTATTTGCTCCAGGGGACCAGAGCATCAAGTGCCTTCTATTATATCTGCTCCAGAGGATTTCCTGAGAAGTGTTCAGCCTCCATTTCTGTCTGTAAGGAAATCCTCTTATCTGGGCAGAGCAATAAATAGTGCTGCCTCCTGTAATAGAAACAGAAAAACACATTCTTCACATTGCTGTTTCTAAAAATGTGGGGTTTAAAATACAACGTCTGGGATGATTCTTCTGTAATAAATTCACATAATAGCGTGGGATGTATACGTTTAACTAGCTGAACAGAGGTAAGGAGAGGGGGAGACGGTGTGTTAAAAGAGGGTTTAGCATGCATTTAGTAATGACAAGAACAGTAAATAATCCTACAGGTTTACAAACCTAATCCCCAGTGTCCGATTGTAGCCCGTGTGTCTAGTAGAGTTGATTGGAAAGTCATTAAAAGGCTGTGAAGAAAGGGCTTTTAGGGGGTTTTATTTGTAAATATTGGGGGAACTGGCTGGGTGCCTGATAGTTTCAATCAACTTCAAGTGTAGTTGATTTGGGACCTTGATGGAAAACTCTAGAAGTGCCTGTCCTGCTCAACTTGCCACAGAGATGTTAGGTACTTGCCACAGAGATACTAGGTGAGGATGGAGTAGGCTGCTCCTCACTGCCTCACTCTACACTGTTCCCAATAGCACTTTCATTTAAGAATTGGCTTGGGGGGTGTTGTTTTTAACACCCAGCTTATTTTTTCGTGTGCCCTGCATACAGCAGTTGTTTTTTCTTACCAGAAGAAATCCACATCTAAGAGCTGTGCCACGTGATGCTACTGCTTTTAAATAAGCTTTCAAGAGGTTGGACCAGATGTTGGCCACATCTGTGTTTTTATTTCGTCAAACATTTTGTTCTGGCCCTTTTATTAAAAGATAAAATGATAATTTAGAAATTGTTTTGAAAAGTTTAGCAGCTGGGAAGATCTTTCTGGTATATAAAAGAAGCAAAGGGTTTACTTTCTGTGTGCTGGAGTGAGCCGTGTAACATCAAGCAGACAGGTATTTGTGGCTGGTAGGTCTACTCATGTTGGAAATGATTGCCATGGAAATTTTGAGATCAAAATGGATGTATTTTGTTTTGAATTGGCATTCTGTAACAGAACACATACTTTTTTCCTCAGTGAAAGCATTAAACTAGGGATTCTGAAAAGCCCCTCGCGTTTAATGAATGCCTATCGCCTTGGCAGAAAAAGGACGACTTGCAGGCAGGGGGATATCCTGCAATTACTCCCTCTACTGCTGTTATGGGGTCTAAGAAATGCTTATTACATATAACTTGCTTCTGGATTCTTTGCTGCAATTTAACAGTTGGAGAATGAGCTTTCCATCCCCATGGCTAATTAATCCAATGAGAAAAACTGGCACCTAATTCAGTAACAACTTACATTTAAAATGACATGTGAAATTGTCCATGGTGCCTGAAATTACATCATTTTCAGTCTGGCATATTAGGGCTGTGTAAGTGAACAGACACCTACTGTACTATGACATACTAAATTTTAACCCTCTGATCCAAAAATATAGCAGGGTACAGGAGGAGTGAGGTGTTTAATGATGAATAAAAGCAGTGGTGGCTTGATTTTGGTGGGATTTTTTTATTGTTCTTAAGATGCTGTGGCAGTTTTTACAACAAATAATTTTGGGATGAAATTTTATGTAGTGTTGAGCAGTGACATGAGTATTTCTGTCACCACTTCCAAATTATTTTCTAGCCCACAATTTTCAGAAGTTACTGATGATTTTTGAGGTTGGCTGCCTTTTCTTTGTCCCCAGTTCCAAGTCTATGTAGATAATCAACATTTAAATTTATCTGGTACAATGAATATGGAAAAAAAAAAAAGACTCCTTTATATGCTCAGATAAACCAAATTTAAAGTTGTGGGGTTTTTTTACCAAAAATCTTTGAGGAAACAAAAGGTAGATAACACAAAGAAGGGGAAGGTCATCCCCTCTTCTGTCCTGCAACTTGGTGGTTAAAGTGCTTTACCCAGAATGTGGGAGATAATGTTCAAGACCCGTTTCTGCAGAAATACCTTATGACCTAGGAGACAGGTTATTCTGGCCTGGGCACACTCTTGCACTCTGCTGTAGAGCTGTTTTATTTTGTGTAATGAAACATTTCTTGGAGCGAGGTATACAATCTCCTGGGAAGGCATCTCAGATCCTAGACTACAGTATTTACTCCTTTTCTTGGTGAATATTTAAGCGTTTTGCTCACTGGGAATTTATACTCTTGTTTCAGCAGAAGGTATTTTGCAGAATACGTTGGACTCCCAGGGGTGATGCAGCACACAGTGATTCGTCTGTATGCTTTACATGATTATGGATTGCTAAAAAATTCCAGTGAGTTACATTAAAGAGGCAGCAAACCACTGGGACGTATTGTGTCACTTTGCTTTTCCTCTGCAGTCTCGAGCTAGGGTGTGCTTTGCCATGCCCTTGGGTCGTATCCCTGCCTGCATGGTAGCAGGGTGCCTGCAAGAGGAGGTAGTTGGTACAGAAGTTCTGCTCTTGTGGCACTGTATAGAGATCAGACCAGAAGTAAAGCATATGTACTGAACAATTATATAGTAGTTATAAAATCTTTCATACTTTTGAAGTATTTTGGGACCAAAAGTTTGTAAAGTGGATCTGGTGCCTGGGACTGTAGCACAGTTAATTTTTAAATGTAACAGCAATGAGAAATGTTCCTTGAGGCCTGTTCAGTCATATTAGCATCACATTGTCTGAATTAGTAAAATTGATATAATGAAAAAAATACCAGAAAAATAACAAAGCATGGTGTTACACTGTTCCTTGTGACAGGACATTTTCTTTGAGGTGAAACCCATTTCACGTATGACTTGGCATGGAAAGTTTAAAACTTTCTGTTGGTTGTTTAAGGTGGATTTTGAAAAGACATCTCGTACTGATAAATGTTTTTTGAGTTGAGCAGCCAGACCCTTTGCACCACCTCAAGAAGCGCAGTGTTTATTCCTAACCAGTTGTTTTGATTGGATTCCTGACCCTGTGGTTTCATGTACTTTAGGCAACTGGTTTAAATGCCTGAGTTTTGCAAAGAAAAGCTTCATTTGTGTCTTTTGGGAATACTCATAATTCCTACCTTTGCTTGTCTCCACCATTTGGTTGCCATAACCTGATGCTGGATCGAAGAGCTGCAGCTGCCTTCCCTCTCCACCGGTCCAGAGCTGCACTGCTCAGGAGCTTTGGTCCGCAGGAAAGCACCAGACTGGGGATTCAAACCGCTCAAAGGTCTTTGTTTATGGGGAGGCAAATCCTCAGGACTGCGATTCAGGAACTGTGAGGATGCCATGCTGTTCTGCGCCAGTTTGGATTTAATTTGTTATTGCAGATCGTTGAAACTGGATTTATTTTTTCTGCAAGTAAACTGATTAGGTCATCTCTTGTCTAGTCATGATTAGATGCAATGGAGAAGACCAAGAAGGTTGCTTCATTCCTGAGCATAAATCTTTGCGAATAATTTGTTTTGTTCTCTACCTGGACTAGATTAACACTGTATTACTACTGTGTATTAAGGTGATGTGGAAAATCAGGTTTTACTGCTATACACTGTGCCAGTCACAAATTAGGTCTCAGTTCTGTGTTGTTGTGCTTTTTAATGCACAGAATATTTAACAAATGGTTTTCAGAAGATGTCTTAATAAATGCAAAGCTAGAAAAATTACAGTGAAAGTGTAATTACAGAAAGTAATTATTGTTTAACATTTGTCTAGCCCTTTCCATAGCTTTTAGATTTATTTTAAAATTTGGAAATGTTTTAATAATTCCCATTTTACAGATAGAAAAACTAATGCACATCTTTTTAAGAACTGGTGTGAGCTAAGTGGTTCAAATGATGATAGATCAGAATTAAGACCAAAGCAATGCATGGTCCATGCTGTTTCCTTGAAAACAGAAAATATTTTCTAAGTCATAATTTACGGATAAATTGTTGACTTGTAGGCTCAGACAGATGAAAGAAAAATAGTCATCTTTTAAAAATGGTTTCCCTAGCTTCCTCCTGAACATTTGTGCCTGTAAATTAAAATGGGGGGAAAAAAGGCAAGTCGAAGTGTCTGACAGATCTTTGGTACTGAAAAAGACTGCTGATTCCTGAATTCTAAATGGATTTGTGCGTGCGTGTACCCCAGACTGAAAATACTCAGCAACAAATTAAAACTCCTGGATTAATGCAAAAGGATGCAAATATCTGAAGGGCAATTGCTAAGTGTTACTTTAGCACAGAACTTGAATTGTGAGAGATTTTGAGCAAACATCTGTCTGATTAAAATGTGTTCTTTTCTGTAGGTGAGAATACAGGAGATGGTGAATTAGATCTGAGCGGGATCGATGACAATGAAATAGATCGGGTAAGGTGCCCTCTTGTCCTGGGTGTCTCTGGAGTTGGATATCCCAGAAAGACAAAATGATTTTTATCTGGTTTATCCTCTACCCTCACTGTCTCTTCACTCTGATCTGTAGGGAGGTTAGAGTGATTTCAGTGGTCTGAGATCAAAAGTAATGTTCGCACAAGCCTGTGATGTTTCTGTTCTTTGCCCAAGTTATGTTTTAGAATATCCTTTATTCTGAAGAAGGACTTTTAGAAGTCTTTGTTGGAGCTCTAAATTCATTATTTAGTTAAGATATATTCAGTATAGAAAGCTGCTATGGAAACCACACTGTAAGACCAGCATGTACAGCTTCTGTGTTCTTTTAAAGACTTCTGTAACACTTTCTGGATTTATTATTATTTGTATGGCAGCGAAAAATACCCTTTACCTCATAGCCTGAATATAACAGATAAACAGGTGTGGAAAATGGCTTGTTGAAGGCCACAGAGCAGGTCACTGCTTGAACATGTCACAAGGTCTGGCATTTCTGACTCTGAGCCTGATACCCTCTCCAGCTGCCACCCTGGTTTAAAGTGTAATTTGGACAGATAATGCCAAAAAAATCCTTTTGGGGTACAAAGTCATTGAGAGTGATGAGGTTGCATAGGGGTTACTGATCTGCAGAACGTTGTTGGCAGTGGATGAATGCTCAGCTTGACTTCAGCTGTGAAGCAGGTTTTGCTAGGCTGGGCGTTAGGAAGGGTCTTGTGAATTGAGCAGATGTGGTATGGAGGGAGCGGGGAGGCTGAATGTTTTCAGTATAGCTGGTCCCTAATTTAAACAATCGTGGGGGAAGAACAAGCATGTTTTTTCCTCCTCCCAGGCTCTGTGCTGAGGCCATAACTCTGATTTTAAGACCTCGTGTTCATTTCTGTGGCAATAGACTGTAATATTGTAAGCACAAGATTATGAACTCTAAAAGCTTAAGAAGGATGAACTGTGCTAAGAGAAAGTGAGTTTTGCTATTATGGCTTCTAATAGAAGCAGATGAAAGAGTGAAAATACTGGTCTGATAAACCAGGACTTGCACAGCTGTTTGCTTGCCTCACTTGCCCTCAGAGGAGGGACTCCTCCCTATATTAGCTTCATTTGGCTGGAGATACTTTTTCGTCATAAAATCCTTTATGTACATTTTACTTCGGCGAAAATCTCAAATGCTCAAACCCCTAAGATGGTGGAGAAATCTCAAATTGCTTTACAAGTCTTGGGTCTGCTGCTTAAAAATAAAGTCAGGTTCATGATCAATGACCCAATTTGTCTTCTCCATTCTGCAGACGTTCTTCACTGACAAACAGCATTGGCTGTAGAGAACTTTTGTTTCACAGACAGTTGTGCTAAATGCTGGGTTTATTTTTACATTTAAGTAGTTGGGAGGAGATCTGTCTACCAACCTGCCAGCCTGCCTGCTACCTACCTGTTTATTTCTGTAATTCATCTGTGTAAATCTAGATGAGTTTTACAGCTCCATACCTACTAATGTTACCAAGACTTAAGTGGAGTTAATTGTAAAAAGCCTGGGTGTGGTTACTGAACCCAACGCTCTAAAATCTAGGGGACTAAACCTCTAGCAATCTAAGATGGTTTCATGCACACAGATGCACTCAGTGCACTAATAATCTCAATAACTGTGTCTAAACCTTCACAGAAACCTATCCAGAAGACACATGTTTCTGTTTTGGTGGCACAGGCCAATGGTTCCCCTACTGTTTTGAATTACAGACCACCATCAACATACAGAATTACTTGCAGACCACCACATTGTCATGGTGCCCTCTAAAACCATCTGGAAAAGATCATAAATTTGGGATCATTTTGGGTTAATTACAGACAGTGTACAATGAGTCTTGAATGGTTTTTGGTCACCCCAGCATACTTTGGAAACCAAGCACTGTTTTTTGAAAACATGTCGTTTTTGCCAACTTTAGAATTTACTAGAAATGCTCTATGATTGTCACATCTGCCATGTTTTCTTTTATTAATGTATTTTTAAAAACAAAATGTGAATTGACCTTGCCAGTGGTTTTTCAGTTCGGTTTTGCTATACAGTTTTCAAGTTTATGTCTGAAAGTAGATAAACTTGTTTTGTCTTTTAGTATATACTTAACGAAACAGAAGCTCAGATAAAAGCAGAGCTGTGGATGAAAGAAAATGCAGATTATTTGAAGGAACAAAAAGGTAAGTATTAGGACTGAAATTCTCCTTTTGGCTAGTGTTACTGAAATATGCAGTCTCTGTAATCTTCATACTGGTTACCCTTTTGTCATCTTTCAGAAAAGGAAGCAAGAATAGCAAAAGAGAAAGAACTTGGGATTTATAAGGAACACAAGGTATTAAACTGTGTGCTAATTGTGTCTGTTTGAAAATGTCCTGGAAATTCATTACATTTGCTGATTAACTCCATGTAGGATGTATGGGCATATTGGTACAGGTCACCACTAAGCGAGCAAAAGCTAGTGTATCTCTACCTGTAATTGAATTACGAGGCTATAACTTTTCAGGTGGTGAGTAAAACTCTTTCTTGCCCAAACTTTTATTTTAGATTACTATTATGAGAAAATTCTGTGCATGGCAAAGTCAGAGCTAGCTCTTTGCATTTGTGATTGCTGTCGTAATTGCTTGCTTATTTAAATGCAGGTTTTAAGACATGCCTAATTTTTTTTTTTTTAACATGCATGGGGAATTTGTTTGTACTTGCCATAACTTCAGTAGCTTTCTTTGCTCTTACAATAATGATTTCTTTATGAAGAACTGAACAGATCCTTGTTACAGTCACTTGAAGGAGTATTTTGTTCTACCTTTCATAAAGAATGCGACAGTTATGTTAACAAATGGCATGGCCTGTCTCCATGTTTAGCAGTTTAAAGCAGCCTAATTGGCTGTATATTCACAATTTACAGCATTAGTATTTTGTGTAATTGAGCAAGTGACAAGTCAAATCTTCCACATGCAACTAAAATCCATGTTAGTTTTTAGTGCATATGTATCCTTTTTTTTTCCCCCTGACTAATGCAAAAGACAGAGTTTCCTACTTCCCCTAGGTATTTCAACAATAAAAACAAAACCAGACAATGAAACACTGTTTTATGCTTCAGAGTTTCTCATTCATCCTGTGCTTACACAGACATGGCAGTCTACCAGCAATTTTCAAAATTGTATAACTCGTTGGCACCACCAAGTATCCCAGACGCCCACTTTTTTGTTTGGACAACACAGGAGTTTTTCTCAAACTCTGTATTGTTTCTGACAGCTCGAGTAGAACTTGATTAATATAGTGCTTTCCAATTTCAAGGTAGCACTTGACCTTTGTAGGTAAACAGAGTGGCTATTAGCCGTTAAAAAATAATTCTCCTGCAGAGCTTGGTGTTAAAACATTCCTTTGAAAAGGAAAATTCCAAATGGAAACAGAAATTTTGGGGTTTTTTTTCATACCTACCCAGGCATGAGGCATGGCTAGAGATCTTCTCTGTTGTTTGGCTCTGCACATCATCAACCTCCAAAGCACAATGCTGGGCTTGGGCTTGCAGCATTTGCCTGGGAAGGGCAGTTGCAGTTTACATTGCTGCTCTGTGTGTGTGTCTGCAGCCTCCTGCTTCCTGTCCGTTGGCATTAATGCCAGTCCATGCATAGAAAGCTGCTGCTAATATTCTTGGCCTTTTTCAGTGTGGAGGAGGAGTTGGTAGATGCTCTTCCAGGCCATATTCAGACTTGATATAAAATACCGTTGCAGTTTTGGTACAGAGTTGTCAGTGCTTAGGGGAGTCATAATCCAGCTGTACAGCAATTTTAGCTGGGGAATTTCTTTATTTCCACTCTGGGTGATGTTACAGGGTCCCTATTCTTTTTTTTGTGTGTGTGAGAAATGGCCCATGTCTCTTCCGTGGCAGCATTACAAATACTAAGTAAAGAATTTGTAATAAACTGTGGGCATTTGGCAAAAAGCAAACACACTTATCTCTTGGGGGAAAAAGACCTCCTGGTCCCTTTGAGTGGCTGGAGAGGGAGCGCTGGCTTATCCCAGCTGCATCGCCTGCATCCCCACACCAGCAGCACCTGAGCCAGGACTGCTGAACTGCAGCTCGCCCTTCTGCTTCGTGGAAACTTTGTTTGTATCTACATCACTAATTTTATATTTTAATTAAGCCAAAGAAATCGTCAAAGAAGCGGGAGCCAATTCAAGCCAGCACAGCAGGAGAGGCAATTGAAAAGATGTTAGAACAGAAGAAAATCTCAAGTAAAATTAATTATAATGTGCTAAGGGACCTGAACAGCAAAGGAAGTAACACACCAAAGAAAGAGGATGACAGCACTGATGACAGCACCAACACCAAGAAGCTGTCAAGAAGAAAATCTATTGCCAGTAGGAATATAGCCAACCCTGTAAACAGTGTGGGAAAAAGGTACTGCAATTGTTCATTTATATCTCTGTCTGTGAGACTGTCTGTGTATCTTTCTGAGACAGACAATGTAGGGACTGAAACATTTGTTTGAGGCTAAAATAATGTCAAGGCTCTGTTTTTATTTATTTTGCCTGCAGTGTCACAGCAGCACTTTATTTATAGTTCACGTGTCAAAGGTTTGCTTTGGTGTGAGTTAATCATCCTGAAGCCAAAAAAAAAGAATCAGTGGAAATTCATAGACGTGAATCTTTCAGCTAGGGACACGTTTTCTTCATATAATCCTGACATTCACTGTCCTTCCTTTCTAAGTTGTCTGTATCAGCTGACACAATGCTAAATATTTGAAAGCTTTGGCTTTTTGCTTGATTTGAAAAATATAATTCCCATCTGTTTTGACAGCTAGCTGTTTTGATTAGCTTTTATTTCAGTTTTATTCCAAACTTTTGTTGTTAATTGATGACACAAATATAAAGCTTTACAGTAAATACGCTTGTCGGTTTTCTGGTCTGCATTTACAAATGTTTTATAGTGTGGTGAAAGCTCCTACTTAAATGAGTAAAATTCTCAACTTGCTGGGCAGATTTGTAGTGTGCTAGAAAGTGTATAAGGAGATTGATATGTCCTATCTGCAATATTAATTTTATTTGTCTTCACTTTGTGAAATTATGTTGGATGATCATTTGAATCTTGTCTATGTATGGTAATTTCTTACTTAGATGTTACTTATTTATTTACTTACTGCCTAAAAGACATAGTTTTTTGCTTCCAGAAGTGTAGGCCAAACACCACAAGGAAATTTAGGAATTTAATTCTGACATGTAAGATGATGTCTTTGCACTGTAGTTCAGATGTAGGCATGTGTTGCAGTCAGGTAAAGGACCAGGGAGGGCAGCCAGCCAGCCAGAAGGTGCGAGAAATCATCTACTACTGCAAGGACAGTAGTAGATGTCCTTCTAAGACAGGCTTAGAATACTTGAAAATGTGAAGCTGGGAGCAATGGTAGGTGCCTATCTCTGAGAAGCTAAGCAAAATAAGGATGACTAAGCTTAACCCCTTATTTTGACTTCATTTGACAGCGAAGCCAGTGGCATGGTCAGCCGAAATTGAAGACCATGCCACTGCTCCTGCTGTCACTGGGATACAGTTTTTTGCAGAGTACCAAACATACTTTCTTTCTTTGCTATACCTTCTTTATTCTGTATTTTACCAAGACGGCTTCATCCTTGTTCAACTTCTCACAGCTTTGCCTTCCAGTTCTTCTTTAGAGCTAATTTGCTACTTAAAGTGATGTCTGACGACCCAAGCATGGAAGTTTTCCACTGGTGAAGGAAAGTGAAGATGCATTGAGAATTAAGTAAAAGCATCTAGCCTATGCTTTAAACAGTCGTACTTCTGGTATTTTTAGTAAAACATGGACAATTCAGTTGTCTGAAAAGCAGTGCTGCGGTGGGAGGTAGGGGCTGGTTAGGATCCTGGTTTCATTTGAGAGCTCAGTGGTAAGAGCCATGCTTGAGCAGCTTCGCTACATCTGAACCTTGTCACTCCTGAGATTTGCAGAAATGTTGGGAACTTGCAACTCCTGTTGCAAGTCCTGTTGAAGTCAGCATGTTAAATTCTTAACAGGTGTTAAACTCTTTGGAAAATCATGCCATAAATATTAAATTTAACAGTGGTGCAACTTGAAAAGGTTTCTAAATAAACACAAATCAGTATTTTCCAAAAGCAGCTAATAAAACATGGTTATTTTTCCTCTTGAGAGCCTAAAGTACATCCTTAAGATGCATAACAGAGTTTCCTGATGATGATTAGCAGATCTCAGATACAATGAATTTTGCAACAGAACACTTCAGAGAGGGTTGGGGATGCATGCAGATATGTGAGTTAAGAAGATTCTGCACTCCCCAAGTAGACAGTGCTTGCTTAAATAATATCAAGGACTTAGCAAACCATTACTTGGGCTTTTTTTTTCCTTACAATTAAAGATTTATGACATACTTTTGATTTTTTTGCTAGTAGTGTAAATGCCATGCCTTTTAAATGGCATGCATAAATTTTTGTGTTCTGCATTGTTCTTATATGCCACGCATTCATTGCCTTTGTTCAGCATTGTTCCTCTGAGAGGTGAATGGCTAAATACTTTCCCAGTGATACAAAAATCATGGTAATTTATATGCAATTAATAATAGTAAAACCCCTGAACATTGCTCGTTAGAAAATGAATGAAGCACATAATGTATCTTTATCCAGGAGGCATTTGCAGAGATCATACAAACATTTTGGTTTGCAGTGATTTATAGTCCTGTGTGTTTATCTTTGTATGTCTTAAACATTTAGTAAGCTGCGTTTGACTGCAGTAGGACCTTGAATAACCATGCTTTGATCTGGTCCTTTAGTTCATCTAAGTAATAGTCAATTTTTAAAGAGCTACTGATTTAGCCCTAATCTTAATTACAAGGTACCAGTACTAAGTTACAGGGAACTTCACAGGCTAGGAAAGGGATAGTCATTCTTGGTGGTTAAAGCAGCAGTCCTGTAAAGGTATAAAAAAGTAAATTTTTTTTTTATTTTTTTCTTTTTTTTAGTAAATAAATATCTTTATCACCTTCCTTTTGCAAGCCAAAATTTTATATACCTCACCAGGTTTGGACAGATGACGCAGCCAAGTTTGTTATTTGTTTAGAAATCATCTTCATATACAGTATGTAGCAACCTGGAAATAGGAAGTTGACCTTCATCTCCATCTTTCTGATTGCCCCTTGTTATAAAATACACTAGGCTGTTACTTCCTCATAGAGAGCTTCAGATTATCTCTAAAAAAATGGCTATCCCCAGCCAGACATGGTGCAATCAATCTCTGCGTGGCTTTTCTTTTTTTAACATAAGATAAAGTATCAGTTACAGTGTTAATCAGTTCAATATTGGAAAAGTTTTGTTTACTGATGTGATAATAATAAGCAAATTTTACAGTCTTGTAAAAAGTTGTTGATTAGCAAGAAATTTAAAAAGAGCTGGAAAGCTAGGCATGGTCCCGGGAGCATGCTTAAATTGGATATTCTTTCAGTTGGTGGTCCTTTTAATGTCACTTTATTGCTACCGTAATCACTTAATGGTTAGTTGGAGTCCACGAGGATACAGTTTATCATGTTATTTCATGTAAAATCCTAATTTTTTAATCTTGGAAATGGTTGGTATTTTCTGATATTTTGTAAGGAAGGTACTTTCAAAGAATTATTTCAAAGATCGTGTGGATTTCTCCTTTTTAGATGAGCAGACATTGTATACATCAGTATTTTCAGAAGCCAGCTAGATTTTTTAACAGGTTTCTTTACCACAAATGCTGTGCAACTTTTTGTGTCTTAGCAGAAGATGCTTTTCTCAGACACATCTCCCAGAATTATACTGGGGTTTTACTTATTGTATCTGTCAAGATGGTAGAAGACTAGTAATGACAATGTAAGTCATTTTAGGAACTTTTCTATTGTGCAAATGTATTTTATTACATTTCTTAATGCATTTTTGTTCCAGTGGGTATCACGATTGGTGCTTCATATGCAAAAGCTGTTTCATTCTCTGTGCGTTCAAGATGTTGCATAGTGGATGTTACCATAATAGATGTTGCAACTTTAATTTCAATTACCAGTTGCAGAGTTTATCTTCACTAATGTCTTCTGTGCATATGAAGCATAAGAATAATAGGTTGAACTCCTACAAAAGAACAAGTACCGCTTCGAGCTACTTAAAACCTGAACTCCAGTTACAGCTCTGCATGTGCTGCAGCTCTTCAAGACAAGTAAAGAGGGGTTTTTAGGACTGGAAGCTTTTGGTTAGAAGCTTAATAATTTAAGTTATATTTACTTGAGCTGAACCTTATATCATGACTTGTGAAGCAAAATGTGTTGTACCAAGAAAATGTGGGAACAAGAAAGCTTTCAAGCCACTACTTTTTAAAAATTTTAAGCCTATTTATTGCTATGTGCTTGAAATTGGTAATGATATCAGAAAAGACAGGATATATTATAAGGGGAGTAAATGTGTCAGGTTAATCTCCTGAAGAATTTGCCTTGGAAGAAATGAAGCAGGACTGCGAAGCACAGCTGAATCCATTGTAATGAAACAAGGTTGTTCTGAATGGAAGCATATGAATATATAATAGAAAACCAAATCATGCCTGCTATGAAAGTGACAAAAGCCCTTGGTAGAGATCTCAGATTTTATTAGATTTGGAAATTTACCTCCAAATCCTCTCCACAGTCTCACTTGTTTTTATTGACTACCCATTTTGCTGGCACATGGCTCCACCTGTGCTTTGGAGCCATGGGATATGCAAACCATTTGCTTGCAGTACCGGGGACTTGTTCTGCTGCTCAGGTTCCTGCCCCAAGATGCACACTTTCAATTAGCATCTGCTCCGGCTGCATTTTTGTTGGCTTTTCAGTGGATGTCATGTACCCAGAAAAATCCCCTTTATTATAACAGAGAATGTATGTAAATACTTTTCTACAGCCTAGCATTCGGCATCTTGTTTAACATGGTAAATTACTTGGTACTTGGTTCTGATTGGAATCATGTTCTCCTGGGGGGGGGTATGATATGGGTAGAAGCATAATTTAGGTGGTTTGGATGAGCCTGATGATCGATTCCATGCTGCAGAGGGAGCCTGGGTAGATGGAGTTGTCTCCCTGCTGCAAGGCAGTATGAGCACTGCCCCAGTGCAACCAGGTGTAACCCTCATCTACAGTTGTCCCTTTCTGGTGTCTGGGATGGAAATATTATGCTGTAAGGTGGAAGTCAGTTTTGATCTCGTTGGCTTTGCCACATTATTTTTGGTAATGCTGTGGGAGGAAGGGGGCATGGGGTTCTCTTTATCACACCTAGCCTGAAAACTTTGTCTTCACTTGTTGATACTGTAGATGTCCAGCAGTATCTGTATTTCTTTCTCCTGGGGAATGAGGAGGGAAGAAGCCCCAACCACCTTTTACCCTCACATCCAGGATCGATGATTAGGATAAGCCCTTTATTTGTAGCTTTAGGGTTTAGGCAGGTGGAAGTGTTTGCTGAGTGCTGTGCCACTGGTTTGCTGGGTGCTCCTGACTCAGCTGCAAGTCTGAATGTCACGAGTGCTTATTCTACATTGGCCATGGCTTATAATTAAGTTTAATAAATCCAAAGCAAACAGGTTTTTTAATGTACAATATTTTTAGTTTGTTTTACACTGTGAGGCTGCTACTTGTGGAGGGGAGCAGCGTAAGCTCATGTGTTCTAGACTACTTAGATCAATGCAAAACAGTGTGAAACAAAGCTCAGCTTGACTTATCCAAGGAATTCCTGGGTGTCCAAAAAACATTCAGTTACAGCCAGGTGATTATAAAGGTTAAAACACACTCAATTCACTGTGTCAGGAAGAGCATTGTTGTTTCAGAACCTTTTTTCACTAGGAAAAATGGCATTCCAGTAATAGTTTAGAAATTTGGGAATTGGTGTCTTAAAAGTGCATTGACTGTAACTGATGCGGTGCCAGCTGGTCGGTGTCTACAGCAAGGCCAGTGGGTTAGCAATTCAAAATGAAGCAGAGCTTCTAAAGAGGGACAAATCCCCATGTTGGGCAGATACAGAGCTTTTGAGAGAGAGTCTTTTCCATGCTAACTTTGGTATTATGCATTCTCTGTACAAATTGGCCCTTTGAGATCGGATCTGAAGAGTATTTTAATATCCTTTAATTTTCCACCATATATTTTTATTTTTCAGAATTGCCTTCAGCTCTTTGTCTAATTTACCTTTGATATCCTGTTTTTCTCTCTTTGCTTTGAAGTCTGCTACATGGTTTGGAGTTTGTGTGTATTTACACAAAGTGAAATACTAAATTTTATTTCTTGTCTTGTGCTGCTTCAGGCCTTCTTTTGTATGTGACTGAAGTTTCCCACCTGGAATAAAATGCCTTACAGAAGATACTGGGAGTATTTTTTGAGATGGTAGTTAGGAGTTTCTTCTACGCTTAATTACTGTTTAGTTGATATTTTCGGTGTTTCCTCTGGAAGAAGTCTCATTTTGGCTATGGGATTAACTAGACTGTGTTTCCTGGGTATGAATGTATGTATATGTGGGAGCCTTCCTGTTGGGTGTGTAGAGACAGCTTTTGGTTTGAATATTATGTATGTGGTAAATAAACTCTCTAACCACTTTGAATAACTGTTCTCTTATGTGATCTGTGCTTTGAGAATTTCTTTGGAGTGTAATTTTATGTATGTTTGTGCTTTGCTGTGGTATATAATCATTTAAATCAAAGGTTAATCAAAATGATTAGTCATTTTGAACAGGAAAATGGTGACATTTGATAAGTACCTCCACTTAAAATAAATCTTACCAGTATTTTCCAGTCTTTTAACTTTCAGAGGGACAAGCTTATACAAATTATGTTTAGTGTTTTATTTACAAAAAGCAAAGCCAAGAAAAAATGAATTCAAGACTTCCAAGGTTCTGCTTTTCAAGTCATGCGTCTCGTTATTAAAGTTAGCTGCATGGGGGAGAGCTTTACAAATGACCTTGAAAGGAGCTGACACATGCATTTACTTGTTCACAGTTGATTTGAGGAGTTGATCTGGTAAAGCCTGTAGTAATGTTGTAACCTGGCTAATACTGCCGGTTACTGCTGTTCATATGAGCTAAGCAGCCTTTTGTATAACGAGATAAATCAGAGGCAAGAACTGGAAAGAAACGTATCTGACCCAACATGTTTTAAAATGACTGTGTGTTTTTAACTTCCGAACGCTAAAATGTGATGACCAGCAGCCTTTTCTTTTTCACTAAGTGAGGACATAGGAGGAAAATTGCATATAGCACCATGCTCCTGAGAACATACAGGGTTAAGTAAATGCTACCTGGGGCGAGAAACTGGGGAGTCAGGAACCAGCACGCTGTCCAGGAATGGTGCAGCAGGTAATCCCTTTACCCTCAAATTCATTTCTCTTGACACTGAGATAGGACGGGGCGGGGGTGGAGGAAAAAAGAAAACGGGAAAGAAAAGAAGAGAAAAAACAGTTCCCCATACCTGTCCTGCTGGAAGCTGGCAGGTGTTTGTCAGGATTTGATTTTATTCTGATTACTCTTTTTTTGAAGATCAATTCCCCCTGATTCCAACGATAGCATTTTTCTTTCACATCTGACAGGCTTGATACCCCTGAAAATACAGCCGCATTAAACTCTGAAATGTGTATGGATAGTGTTTCACGTGGCTCTGCTCTGCACTGTTGAGAAAGGAGCTCCTTTTGGCTCAGCTCATGTCCCCAGCCTGCAGGGTCTGCGTGCAGTTGTGCTGCTGCAAGAGCTGCTTCTGCCACTGACTCCAAAGTCATTGCAGCAGTTACTCCAGCAGCTCTGCACTTTTCTATTGTGGAGCATTGGTTTGTTAGGGCAAGGGTACAAAAAAGCCCATTTCTTCATCCCTCAATCCTTTCCTTCCTTCTGCAGGAGGTGAGTTACAGAATCATTTTCCCCTTTTATGCCTGTTCTACCAGTGAGTTAAGAGAAACAAAGGTTTTCTAGCTTTATATGTTATTAAAATGGAGTATTTTTCATAAGAATCCCAGTTTTTTAGATTTTTCCAAAGAATCCCATGTTTGGATTTGTTAGGTTTTGAGTACTAGAATTGGGTTTTGAGTACTGGAATAAAATGCCCAAATTTCAGTATAGCAGTTAACCCACCTGTATTTTCACTCTGTAAAATAGAATTGGAGAAAAATGCCTCTGGAATAGCTTAATGATAGGAGAAATACTGTTAAGAAGCCTTCCCTATGTGAACTGTACCAATTTATGTCAGTTCAGTGATGCTGTAAATCACCTCTAGTTGTACATCGTTCATTAAGAGCATTCAGATTTTACAGTACAGATTTAATATTGTCAAATTTTGGTTTAGTGTAGGGATAAGAGAACATGGTCTGCTGGGACTGCAGACGAGTATTCCTGAGCTGTCATTTATTTGGATTAACAAGAACCTTTGCAAAATATATGTAAATAAACCCTTCAAGATTGGGTGAGGACACATCTAGGCTTGTGTGACTGTTTCAGCAATAACAAGCATCTGCCAAATCCAGTACTCAGTTCCATTTACCCCAAATGATTAGAATGCCTTCAATAATTTAAAACTAAAAAGGCATTGATCTGGCTTGACCTCATGGCCCAGACCCAGGTCAAGTCTCCTTATTTTTACAGCAGCCTTCTTGTTTGTTTAATATAAATTGGATATTTCTTTTCTGCCTCCCACTCAAGAAAATCATCTCCTTGTCAGATTCCAGGGGAGGTCAGCTGGGCAGGGCAAAAATGCAGAGGGGATTTTTGTGACTGTCTGAAATAATTCTGTCTTGTGTTTTAAGACCAAATCGGAGCATTTTTAGCCCAGAAGATAATTTTGTGTGACAGTTGGATTGTGAGCGCCTTGTTTATCTATGTTCTCATTTTCAGGTTGGTTATAAGAAAATACTCTGCGAGCTTTTTTCTTCCAAGTTATACTCAGTGGGTCTAATGGGAGATTTCATATAAATATGTATGCACGGTCTCTTGAACTTTAATAGCGTGTTAGCAAAAATAGTTATATGTGATGTGGAGGGTGAGGGGAGGCGGAAGAAACAAAGAGATTGTGGAAGTGTTATGGCTCTTGTTATCAAACCCTAGAGGTGCATGTCCTGCTGTCACAGCTGAGAGTGCTTCAGCGCTGTGAAATGCTCGTTCTCAGTCTGTAGATTTTTTCTGATTTATTTCCTTGTTTGTTTTTTTTTTTTTCATGGGTGGAAAATGGCTGGTTTCTGAATTAATTTTCCTTTGACCCTAGCCCTAGCAAGGCCTGTCTGCTTGTTGATCTTTACAGTATATATCTGCTCATTTTTTTTAGCATAAGCCAAGGAAAGTGTATGTCTGATGTGTTTTAGAGTTGCAAATGAAGTTTGTCTTTAGCCAATGTTTGTTAAATGTTGAGGGAAGAGGAACAAAACAAACAAAAAGTTAAGTTTTCCTCACTGCAATATGGCATACATTATTTTACCAAGACTAATACCCAAACTAGGAGAGCAGTCACGTGGAGCTTCTTGTTTCTTTATGTTTGCACGCATTGCCAGACCAGATAGCTGGTAGTCATTATGTGGTTATGACTGCAGTTCTTTCACCATGGCTGGGTAAAGTATTGGAGCATTATAGCAGTTTGTTGCAAAAATTGAAGTACTGTTTGTTCACATAATATTTAACAGCATCTACGTAATTAGTTTTAAATTGGCCAGTGTGCTGTAACTTAGTCATTTATGTAAGTGCTGTTCCATTACCCAGTGATGCTTTTGCTGTGCTGACTGATTTCAGTTTCACCTTACTGCAGTTGTTATGAAATATAGGATGAAACAAACTGATATAACATCTAAATGTGGTTTTGGAAGATACATTCAGCAAATTTAACTTTATGTTAATTTCCAATTTATAGTGAGTCAGAAATTTCTGCCGAGCATTTTCCCTTTCCTCCAGTGCAACACAATGATAGACTGAACAAACCCATTGCTCTGTTTAGGATGTGCAGGAATCAAGGAAACTTACCCACCTGCTCTAGAGCAGCCCATCTCCTTCTCTTCTCTCATACCCCTTTGTGGTGATCCAGAAAGAAGGGAGGAAACCACCAACTTTTGTGTACCTTTTCCTCTCCCCTCACATTTTACACTTGAATAGAAACATGCTGCTACAGAGGTCATATGGGAAGGTACAGAGTAGAGTCTAGACCTCAGGACCTGCAGTGCATCACTTGGCTCAGCAGCTGTCCAAAACCAGATGATTTGAAATCTTCCCATGCAAGCAGGACTGTGATAGCTGGCAGGGATAGGATAAAATGAGGCTATTACAGCCCACAGCAATACATGGTGTGATAGATTTGAAAACTGTATTGATACTCAGAGTTGAGTGTGATGTTGCTGAACTGGAGCACTGGAAGATGCTTGAATGTGGAGAGCACTCTCAGGCCACGTACTGAATAGAAGTATTGGATATGTATTTAATAGTTGGTTGTCTCTTTATTCAGAAACTAGTTTAGATGTGGTATTTACATGAAAGAAATATATAATACTTTACAGCATAGTGTTCTTTCAATCTGAATGTTTTGAGATCTGAAACATGAAGGGCACGCATACAGATTTGGAAGTAGAATGGAGTGGCTGGCATATTTACTTTGTGAAGTTATCTTTGCCTGTCTAAAGTGGTGGCGTGCTAATTTTGGTGGAAAAATGGCTTTGCATACTTCCGTATGGATTTTATCATGCAGCAATTAGAAAATAAAATAATTTGTAATCCTAACAACCTATTGTTGCTGAAGTTGAGTAAGACAATCATCAGATTAAAGATGTAGTTGAATCAATCAGTCATTTGGTGAATTAATAACAGAGATTAAAGTCAACAGTGAATCAAATTATTAGATGAAGAGGAGCAAGACAGAAGTGAGGGTGGTTTGAAACATACAACTAATTATTACAAGGCAGCATTGTCTACTGCCCAGCTCCTGGAGGCAGACACAGGCTCTTCCAGATGGGGCTTTAGTAAGTCAATTTAAGGGTTAATTCTGTGCCTAAAGGTGCTATTTAATTGATGATGGGTTTAGACACTCTTTTTTCTGCCAAATGACCTGTGTACAATGTTGGCTTGAAAAACTGACATGCAAATATAGCACATTTTAAACATGTTTTCACTTTTTCATACCTTTTGAAATACTACGTAGAAAAAAAATATGAGAACACAGTAGAAGAAGGGTGTAGGTTGTGGAACAAGGTGGGTGGGTAGGAGGACAGCTTGGGTTGCTCTTATCGCTGATGGATGCCTACATCCGGCTGTACCTTCTGGGGTCTTTCATCCTCCCACTCTTACTCCTCTGGACAGTGTCCAGGAGTTTAGGATCATCAATGGCTTTCAGTGCAGAAGACCTACCTTTTGCTGACATGTTCATTCCTGATACTGCCTCTGTCAAACTCCTTCATACCCTCTAAACACATTGGTGAAATAAGAGCTTTCTTTGCCTATAGTCTGATCCAGATATGTCCAGATACAGTCCAAATGTGATTTTGACCTTTGGGCAATCTGGAATATAAAAAATGACTGGGCCTTACTGTCAGATTTTGTATAACTTGCTTTAGTTTTAACATATTCTAAAAAAAGTGTAAGACAGAAGTTTGCTGAGAAAGCTTCAGTCTCATCATGGGAAAAGTTCAGAGTACATATACCTTAAATTTCATTAAATCCTTGTAGAAGTAGAACTACTTTTTATCCATGCGTGTTTTCAGTTTCCTGTTATTTCTTAGAATACTCTTGTTACTTTTCACCCACAAAGCATTGGGGTAATGAAGGAAGTTGGTTTAACTGGATTACGTACATTGATCTTGTGTGGCTCAGGTAGACTGTATCATGCATTTCATAAAAAATAAACCTAAATACCGCTTCATCAACTCTAAAAGAATGAAATGATGATACTTCATTCTGTTCTATTAAAAAAAACCCAAAACAAACAAAAGCAAAACAGGGAGGGGAATCCATGAAAAGAAAAAAGACAAAGAAAGGGCTAATTAAGGATTTAAAGCTACTGAGGTTTGGTTGAGAGGTTGTTGGTTTTTTTGCAACCAGTGAACTGAGTCCAGTGTTAAGTGTGGTGTGTGTAAGCCATAAGAAATCATATAATGAAAAATAAGTTACTAGCAAGTGACTGACTAACTATGGAAGTCTTGGCTGAAAGGGAGAAGTTTCTGTAAAAATAAACCTCATCTCGCTGACCTTTGCCGACCCTGGTTGCCTCTCTCTTAATCTAACCTGAAGAGATCAGAAAAACCCTTAACATCAAAAGGAACCCTAGACGCCATTGTCTTCAAGAGTCCCATTGTGTTTAGGAGTGATTTATCAGGAAGCAGCAGCCTGCTCCTGCTCTGGAGCCTTCACCCGCTGGCATCAACAATGCAGCCATGGCTGTGGGTCAGGCTGGCAGCCTCAAACCCTGCCTTGGAAAAACAATGTACAGCTCTCAACATGATGGATGGGAAACCCAACTCTGAAATTCATTTGCCCATACTTGTTTGGTAGATTTGCTTGTTTTTCTAAAGCAACATTTTTCAGGTGTTTCCTGTATTCTATCCAGGAGTGGATAAATAACTTATTTTGTTCAATGACAGAAAACATGAATGTAATTAAATCACATCAAAAGTTTGTCTTTCAGCACATGGTAATCTTCAGGTTCTGGACTTTTTA